>NC_061883.1:12787500-12792537 GCF_905147765.1 Vanessa atalanta
AGGTAGGTTAGGTTAGGTTAGGTTAGGTTAGGTTAGGTTAGGTTAGGTTAGGTTAGGTTCCTCGCTCGGCTGCAATCGTTCTCACGTTGCAGCCGGAAGCAGTAGGAAAGGGCGTCACCTACGCGCAGGTCCTGGAGAGAGCGGAGCAAAGTGTCAAGCTCCAGGACCTAGGAATCAGCGGTGGGCTGAAGGTGCGACGCACGGCGACCGGAGCCAGGGCTCTCGAGCTGCCGAAAGCCCAAGCGGAGCAGGCCGATAGGTTGGCGGCGAAGCTCCGCACAGTTCTCGACGGGGTCGCTGACGTAGTGCGCCCGGTCAAGAAGGCCGACCTGAAGGTGACGGGGCTCGACGACTCCGTCACCTTGGAGGAAACTGGCCGCGGCGATCGCGCACGCCGGTGACTGCTCCTCCGAGGCGGTGAAGTGCGGAGTGATGCAGCGCGGACCCGGCTATATGGGGATGGTCCGCGTCACCTGCCCCCTCACGGCAGCGAAGAAGCTGGCCGCTGCCGGTCGCCTCCTCGTCGGGTGGAGCTCGGCCAAGGTGGCCGTCGTGGAGCAGCGCCCTATGCGCTGCTACAAGTGTATGGGCCTTGGCCATACACGGGCGCTCTGCCCGTCGAAGGCGGAGAGGGGAGGCCTGTGCTACCGCTGTGGCTCGGACGGCCACAAGTCAGCGGAATGCACGGCCAAGATGCGCTGCGCGGTCTGCGCAGAGGCCGGCAAGCCTTCGGGGCACCTGATGGGGGCCAGGGATTGCAACCCCCCCCATCACGAAGGGTAAAGCGGTCCAAGGAACCAGGACCGCCCCGCGCGAGGAAAGCCGCCAGGCTACGGAGGAAGCTCAGAAGAATCAAGTATGCCAGCACACCTGAGCTTCCTACAATCGAACGTGAACCACTCCGCCGGAGCGCAGGACCTTCTGCTGCAGTCCATGGCGGAGTGGCAGGTAGACCTGGCGGTGGCCTGCGAGCCCTACTTCGTCCCTCCCCTACCTCACTGGCTGGGGGACTCGGACGACACCGTGGCGGTTCTCACGAGGAGCGGAACGGGCCCCCCCCTCTCACTCATCGAGAGGGGCTCGGGCTACGTAGTGGTGGGGGGGGGGGGAGTACGTCGTCGTCGGTACGTACTTCTCCCCTAATCGCAGCCTGGCTGAGTTCGAGACTTACCTCGGCTTAGTCAGAGCTGCGGTGGCCAGGCAGTCGCCGAAACCGATACTGGTTCTCGGCGACTTAAACGCAAAGTCGCGTGCCTGGGGCAACCCCGCCACGAATCCGAGAGGGAGGGCCGTCCAGGTGTGGGCCCTGCTCTCCGACCTGTCCCTTCTAAACAGGGGGCAGGTTCACACCTGCGTGCGACATCAGGGGGGTTCCGTGGTGGACGTTTCGTTCGCCACCCCTGTCGTTGCACGCAGAGTGGTCGACTGGAGAGTGGAGGAGGAGGTGGAGACTCTATCGGATCACCGGTACATCCGATTCGAGATCTCCACCTCTAGCAGGCCGGCGGAACCCCAGAGGGTGCCGACTACGCTGCCGAGGTGGTCTCTCGGCCAGGTCGATCGAGAGCTGGTCAAGGAGGCCGCCATCGTGCAGCGGTGGGGTTCCGCGGGGAGGACGGAGGGCGCCAGCGCAGAGGAGCTGGCGGGCCGCATGCGCAGTTCGCTCAAGGAGGTCTGCGATGCGGCCATGCCTCGGACCCGGCGCAGGGTTCCGCGCCGGCACGTCTATTGGTGGTCGCCCGAAATCGCCGACCTTCGGGCGACGTGCTGCCGGGCGCGGAGGGCCTACGTCCGCTGTCGAAGGCGCAACGGCCTCGACACGGACCTGGAGGGACAGATGCTGGACGCTTATCGCCAGTTGAAAAAAGATCTGCAGCTGGCGATAAGCAAGGCCAAGGAGAAGGCCAGGGAGGAGCTTCTGGCGGGTCTCAATCGAGACCCGTGGGGGCGCCCGTACCGCGGCGTACGCGGAAAGTTCCGCACTCAAGGCGCCCCCGTCACTGAGACGCTGCCGCCGAACTCCTCCTGCGCCTGGTCGGGGAACTCTTTCCCCATCCAGGCGAGCATGTCCCTCCGCAGATGGCCCCCCCGCTCCGTGATCGAAGACGCAGTGGCTCCACCACTGATCACGGAGCGGGAGATGGAGATGGCCCTCGGCCGCTTGAGGGCCAAGAACACGGCGCCGGGTCCGGACGGGGTTCCAGGGCGTGTTCTGTGCGACGCCCTGGAATTCCTGGGTGCAAGGCTTCGGGAGCTGTTCGACGAGTGCCTGTGCAGCGGGCAGTTTCCGAAGCCTTGGAAGGAAGGAAAGTTGGTCCTGTTGCCGAAGGAAGGTCGGCCGATGGATTCCCCTTCGGCATACAGGCCAATAGTGCTGCTGAACGAGACGGGCAAACTCTTCGAGAAGGTCCTCGCAGCCCGTCTCGTTCAGCACCTCGAGGAGGTCGGTCCGGGTCTCTCAGAGGCTCAGTACGGGTTCAGGGCGGGCCGGTCGACGGTCGACGCCCTGGACGCCCTGAAGACTCGGACGACGGAAGCGGTGGCCCGGGGGGCAAGTCGTCCTGGCGGTTTCGCTCGACGTGGCGAACGCCTTCAACAGTCTCCCTTTCGAGACGATACGGGAGGCACTCCGATACCATGGGGTGCCGACCTATCTCAGGAGGCTGCTGGAGGCGTACCTCCAGGACAGGGAGGTCCTCTGGGCGGGGGTCGATGGGAGGCTGGTCCGGCGTCGGGTAGGCTGCGGCGTTCCACAGGGGTCGGTTCTCGGCCCAATCCTGTGGAACGTCGGTTTCGACTGGCTCCTGCGAGCTCCCGTCCTTCCCGGGATGGGGGTGTTGTGCTACGCTGACGACACCCTCGTCACGGCGACTGGGCGGGACTTTCGGGAGGCGGCACGCCTCGCCGAGGTCGGAACGGCTCTCACCGTGGACCGTATGGGAATGCTGGGCTTGAGGGTCTCCATATCCAAAACGGAGGCCCTCCTGTTCCACGGTCCACGGCAAGGACCCCCAGGAGGGGGCGAGTATCACCGTCCGGGGGACGGTGATCAAGGTGCAGGCCCAGATGAAGTATCTGGGCCTCATCCTGGACGGTCGATGGAGCTTCGGGCAGCATTTTGTCCATCTCGGCCCGAGGCTCATCAACGCCGCCGCCGCTCTCGGCCGCCTCCTTCCGAATGTGGGGGGGCCGGGATCGCTATGCCGGCGTCTATATTCCGGTGTAGTGAGGTCGATGGCGCTGTACGGTGCCCCGATCTGGGTCGACGCCCTCACCGCTGACAACCGGGCCCTGCTGCGTAAGCCGCAGAGGGTCATAGCGGTGAGAGGCATCAGAGGGTACCGTACGGTGTCGTGGGCTGCGGCGACACTTCTCGCGGGCGATCCGCCCTGGGAGCTCCAGGCGGAGGTGCTCGCGGAAGTGTACCGGTTCCGGGTCGAGGCGAGGAACCGCGGCGACCGTCCAGGGTCGGCGGAGGTCGGGCGGATCAGGGCTCTAGCCCAGCGAGCCCTGATCGCCCGATGGCAGGAGGATCTGGGGTCACCCACGGCGGGCCTGGCGACAGTGGAGGCGATCCGGCCCCACTTGAGTCGCTGGGTCGAGAGGAAGAAGGGCACACTCACCTTCAGGATGACGCAGGTACTTACCGGGCACGGATGCTTCGGTAAGTACCTGCACGGGATAGCGCGGCGGGAGGTGTCACCCTCCTGCCACGAGTGTGGTGCGCCAGTCGACACGGCGCACCACACCCTGAGTGAGTGTGCTGCGTGGGGGCCCCAGAGGCACACCCTTGCGGCGACTATGGGCGGAGACCTCTCGCTGCCGAGCATCGTCAACGAAATGCTCGGTAGTGAGATGTGTTGGTCGGAGATGCGCTCCTTCTGCGAAAGCGTGATGTCGCAGAAGGAAGCCGCGGAGCGGGAGCGGGAAGAGGATGCCGCTGCAGACCCGCTCCGCCGAAGACGACCGGGGAGGAGGAAGAAGCGCTACGCGCACCTTCTCCCCCCGCCTCAATAGGCGTCGCAGGGACTAGGGGGGGTCTCAGTACCCCGAGAACCCCCTCTAGGTGTTGGAGGCCCGCATAGGCGGGCCGACCGTCAGGGCGTCACGGTAGCATGCGCAAGCGATCCCGTGGCGCCCGCCGAAAGACGGAGAGGGTACCGCTGGTTTTTTAGTGGGTAAACCCGGCGTACCTGGGCGCACTCGGCGTCCAGGGCTCCGGGGAGTCCCACACACCCCCCCACCTTCCATCACGTGGGGGAAGCGCGTAACGCGTTTTTCCAGCGAGAAAAAAAAAAAAAAAAAAAAAAAAAAAGGTTAGGTTAGGTTAGGTTAGGTTAGGTAGGTTAGGTTAGGTTAGGTTAGGTTAGGTTAGGTTAGGTTAGGTTAGGTTAGGTTAGGTTAGGTTAGGTTAGGTTAGGTTAGGTTAGGTTAGGTTAGGTTAGGTTAGGTTAGGTTAGGTTAGGTTAGGTTAGGTTAGGTTAGGTTAGGTTAGGTTAGGTTAGGTTAGGTTAGGTTAGGTTAGTGGTTAGGTTAGGTTAGGTTAGGTTAGGTTAGGTTAGGTTAGGTTAGGTTAGGTTAGGTTAGGTTAGGTTAGGTTAGGTTAGGTTAGGTTAGGTTAGGTTAGGTTAGGTTAGGTTAGGTTAGGTTAGGTTAGGTTAGGTTAGGTTAGGTTAGGTTAGGTTAGGTTAGGTTAGGTTAGGTTAGGTTAGGTTAGGTTAGGTTAGGTTAGGTTTAGGTTAGGTTAGGTTAGGTTAGGTTAGGTTAGGTTAGGTTAGGTTAGGTTAGGTTAGGTTAGGTTAGGTTAGGTTAGGTTAGGTTAGGTTAGGTTAGGTTAGGTTAGGTTAGGTTAGGTTAGGTTAGGTTAGGTTAGGTTAGGTTAGGTTAGGTTAGGTTAGGTTAGGTTAGGTTAGGTTAGGTTAGGTTAGGTTAGGTTAGGTTAGGTTAGGTTAGGTTAGGTTAGGTTAGGTTAGGTTGGTTAGGTTAGGTTAGGTTAGGTTAGTTAGGTTAGGTTAGGTTAGGTTAGTTAGGTTAGGT
>NC_061884.1:5000-105000 GCF_905147765.1 Vanessa atalanta
TAACCTAACCTAACCTAACCTAACCTAACCTAACCTAACCTAACCTAACCTAACCTAACCTAACCTAACCTAACCTAACCTAACCTAACCTAACCTAACCTAACCTAACCTAACCTAACCTAACCTAACCTAACCTAACCTAACCTAACCTAACCTAACCTAACCTAACCTAACCTAACCTAACCTAACCTAACCTAACCTAACCTAACCTAACCTAACCTAACCTAACCTAACCTAACCTAACCTAACCTAACCTAACCTAACCTAACCTAACCTAACCTAACCTAACCTAACCTAACCTAACCTAACCTAACCTAACCTAACCTAACCTAACCTAACCTAACCTAACCTAACCTAACCTAACCTAACCTAACCTAACCTAACCTAACCTAACCTAACCTAACCTAACCTAACCTAACCTAACCTAACCTAACCTAACCTAACCTAACCTAACCTAACCTAACCTAACCTAACCTAACCTAACCTAACCTAACCTAACCTAACCTAACCTAACCTAACCTAACCTAACCTAACCTAACCTAACCTAACCTAACCTAACCTAACCTAACCTAACCTAACCTAACCTAACCTAACCTAACCTAACCTAACCTAACCTAACCTAACCTAACCTAACCTAACCTAACCTAACCTAACCTAACCTAACCTAACCTAACCTAACCTAACCTAACCTAACCTAACCTAACCTAACCTAACCTAACCTAACCTAACCTAACCTAACCTAACCTAACCTAACCTAACCTAACCTAACCTAACCTAACCTAACCTAACCTAACCTAACCTAACCTAACCTAACCTAACCTAACCTAACCTAACCTAACCTAACCTAACCTAACCTAACCTAACCTAACCTAACCTAACCTAACCTAACCTAACCTAACCTAACCTAACCTAACCTAACCTAACCTAACCTAACCAACCTAACCTAACCTAACCTAACCTAACCTAACCTAACCTAACCTAACCTAACCTAACCTAACCTAACCTAACCTAACCTAACCTAACCTAACCTAACCTAACCTAACCTAACCTAACCTAACCTAACCTAACCTAACCTAACCTAACCTAACCTAACCTAACCTAACCTAACCTAACCTAACCTAACCTAACCTAACCTAACCTAACCTAACCTAACCTAACCTAACCTAACCTAACCTAACCTAACCTAACCTAACCTAACCTAACCTAACCTAACCTAACCTAACCTAACCTAACCTAACCTAACCTAACCTAACCTAACCTAACCTAACCTAACCTAACCTAACCTAACCTAACCTAACCTAACCTAACCTAACCTAACCTAACCTAACCTAACCTAACCTAACCTAACCTAACCTAACCTAACCTAACCTAACCTAACCTAACCTAACCTAACCTAACCTAACCTAACCTAACCTAACCTAACCTAACCTAACCTAACCTAACCTAACCTAACCTAACCTAACCTAACCTAACCTAACCTAACCTAACCTAACCTAACCTAACCTAACCTAACCTAACCTAACCTAACCTAACCTAACCTAACCTAACCTAACCTAACCTAACCTAACCTAACCTAACCTAACCTAACCTAACCTAACCTAACCTAACCTAACCTAACCTAACCTAACCTAACCTAACCTAACCTAACCTAACCTAACCTAACCTAACCTAACCTAACCTAACCTAACCTAACCTAACCTAACCTAACCTAACCTAACCTAACCTAACCTAACCTAACCTAACCTAACCTAACCTAACCTAACCTAACCTAACCTAACCTAACCTAACCTAACCTAACCTAACCTAACCTAACCTAACCTAACCTAACCTAACCTAACCTAACCTAACCTAACCTAACCTAACCTAACCTAACCTAACCTAACCTAACCTAACCTAACCTAACCTAACCTAACCTAACCTAACCTAACCTAACCTAACCTAACCTAACCTAACCTAACCTAACCTAACCTAACCTAACCTAACCTAACCTAACCTAACCTAACCTAACCTAACCTAACCTAACCTAACCTAACCTAACCTAACCTAACCTAACCTAACCTAACCTAACCTAACCTAACCTAACCTAACCTAACCTAACCTAACCTAACCTAACCTAACCTAACCTAACCTAACCTAACCTAACCTAACCTAACCTAACCTAACCTAACCTAACCTAACCTAACCTAACCTAACCTAACCTAACCTAACCTAACCTAACCTAACCTAACCTAACCTAACCTAACCTAACCTAACCTAACCTAACCTAACCTAACCTAACCTAACCTAACCTAACCTAACCTAACCTAACCTAACCTAACCTAACCTAACCTAACCTAACCTAACCTAACCTAACCTAACCTAACCTAACCTAACCTAACCTAACCTAACCTAACCTAACCTAACCTAACCTAACCTAACCTAACCTAACCTAACCTAACCTAACCTAACCTAACCTAACCTAACCTAACCTAACCTAACCTAACCTAACCTAACCTAACCTAACCTAACCTAACCTAACCTAACCTAACCTAACCTAACCTAACCTAACCTAACCTAACCTAACCTAACCTAACCTAACCTAACCTAACCTAACCTAACCTAACCTAACCTAACCTAACCTAACCTAACCTAACCTAACCTAACCTAACCTAACCTAACCTAACCTAACCTAACCTAACCTAACCTAACCTAACCTAACCTAACCTAACCTAACCTAACCTAACCTAACCTAACCTAACCTAACCTAACCTAACCTAACCTAACCTAACCTAACCTAACCTAACCTAACCTAACCTAACCTAACCTAACCTAACCTAACCTAACCTAACCTAACCTAACCTAACCTAACCTAACCTAACCTAACCTAACCTAACCTAACCTAACCTAACCTAACCTAACCTAACCTAACCTAACCTAACCTAACCTAACCTAACCTAACCTAACCTAACCTAACCTAACCTAACCTAACCTAACCTAACCTAACCTAACCTAACCTAACCTAACCTAACCTAACCTAACCTAACCTAACCTAACCTAACCTAACCTAACCTTTTTTTTTTTTTTTTTTTTTTTTTTTTTTTTTTTTTTTTTTTTTTTTTCTCGCTGGAAAAACGCGTTACGCGCTTCCCCCACGTGATGGAAGGTGGGGGGGTGTGTGGGACTCCCCGGAGCCCTGGACGCCGAGTGCGCCCAGGTACGCCGGGTTTACCCACTAAAAAACCAGCGGTACCCTCTCCGTCTTTCGGCGGGCGCCACGGGATCGCTTGCGCATGCTACCGTGACGCCCTGACGGTCGGCCCGCCTATGCGGGCCTCCAACACCTAGAGGGGGTTCTCGGGGTACTGAGACCCCCCCTAGTCCCTGCGACGCCTATTGAGGCGGGGGGAGAAGGTGCGCGTAGCGCTTCTTCCTCCTCCCCGGTCGTCTTCGGCGGAGCGGGTCTGCAGCGGCATCCTCTTCCCGCTCCCGCTCCGCGGCTTCCTTCTGCGACATCACGCTTTCGCAGAAGGAGCGCATCTCCGACCAACACGTCTCACTACCGAGCATTTCGTTGACGATGCTCGGCAGCGAGAGGTCTCCGCCCATAGTCGCCGCAAGGGTGTGCCTCTGGGGCCCCCACGCAGCACACTCACTCAGGGTGTGGTGCGCCGTGTCGACTGGCGCACCACACTCGTGGCAGGAGGGTGACACCTCCCGCCGCGCTATCCCGTGCAGGTACTTACCGAAGCATCCGTGCCCGGTAAGTACCTGCGTCATCCTGAAGGTGAGTGTGCCCTTCTTCCTCTCGACCCAGCGACTCAAGTGGGGCCGGATCGCCTCCACTGTCGCCAGGCCCGCCGTGGGTGACCCCAGATCCTCCTGCCATCGGGCGATCAGGGCTCGCTGGGCTAGAGCCCTGATCCGCCCGACCTCCGCCGACCCTGGACGGTCGCCGCGGTTCCTCGCCTCGACCCGGAACCGGTACACTTCCGCGAGCACCTCCGCCTGGAGCTCCCAGGGCGGATCGCCCGCGAGAAGTGTCGCCGCAGCCCACGACACCGTACGGTACCCTCTGATGCCTCTCACCGCTATGACCCTCTGCGGCTTACGCAGCAGGGCCCGGTTGTCAGCGGTGAGGGCGTCGACCCAGATCGGGGCACCGTACAGCGCCATCGACCTCACTACACCGGAATATAGACGCCGGCATAGCGATCCCGGCCCCCCCACATTCGGAAGGAGGCGGCCGAGAGCGGCGGCGGCGTTGATGAGCCTCGGGCCGAGATGGACAAAATGCTGCCCGAAGCTCCATCGACCGTCCAGGATGAGGCCCAGATACTTCATCTGGGCCTGCACCTTGATCACCGTCCCCCGGACGGTGATACTCGCCCCTCGTGGGGGTCCTTGCCGTGGACCGTGGAACAGGAGGGCCTCCGTTTTGGATATGGAGACCCTCAAGCCCAGCATTCCCATACGGTCCACGGTGAGAGCCGTTCCGACCTCGGCGAGGCGTGCCGCCTCCCGAAAGTCCCGCCCAGTCGCCGTGACGAGGGTGTCGTCAGCGTAGCACAACACCCCCATCCCGGGAAGGACGGGAGCTCGCAGGAGCCAGTCGAAACCGACGTTCCACAGGATTGGGCCGAGAACCGACCCCTGAGGAACGCCGCAGCCTACCCGACGCCGGACCAGCCTCCCATCAACCCCCGCCCAGAGGACCTCCCTGTCCTGGAGGTACGCCTCCAGCAGCCTCCTGAGATAGGTCGGCACCCCATGGTATCGGAGTGCCTCCCGTATCGTCTCGAAAGGGAGACTGTTGAAGGCGTTCGCCACGTCGAGCGACACCGCCAGGACGACTTGCCCCCGGGCCACCGCTTCCGTCGTCCGAGTCTTCAGGGCGTCCAGGGCGTCGACCGTCGACCGGCCCGCCCTGAACCCGTACTGAGCCTCTGAGAGACCCGGACCGACCTCCTCGAGGTGCTGAACGAGACGGGCTGCGAGGACCTTCTCGAAGAGTTTGCCCGTCTCGTTCAGCAGCACTATTGGCCTGTATGCCGAAGGGGAATCCATCGGCCGACCTTCCTTCGGCAACAGGACCAACTTTCCTTCCTTCCAAGGCTTCGGAAACTGCCCGCTGCACAGGCACTCGTCGAACAGCTCCCGAAGCCTTGCACCCAGGAATTCCAGGGCGTCGCACAGAACACGCCCTGGAACCCCGTCCGGACCCGGCGCCGTGTTCTTGGCCCTCAAGCGGCCGAGGGCCATCTCCATCTCCCGCTCCGTGATCAGTGGTGGAGCCACTGCGTCTTCGATCACGGAGCGGGGGGCCATCTGCGGAGGGACATGCTCGCCTGGATGGGGAAAGAGTTCCCCGACCAGGCGCAGGAGGAGTTCCGGCGGCAGCGTCTCAGTGACGGGGGCGCCTTGAGTGCGGAACTTTCCGCGTACGCCGCGGTACGGGCGCCCCCACGGGTCTCGATTGAGACCCGCCAGAAGCTCCTCCCTGGCCTTCTCCTTGGCCTTGCTTATCGCCAGCTGCAGATCTTTTTTCAACTGGCGATAAGCGTCCAGCATCTGTCCCTCCAGGTCCGTGTCGAGGCCGTTGCGCCTTCGACAGCGGACGTAGGCCCTCCGCGCCCGGCAGCACGTCGCCCGAAGGTCGGCGATTTCGGGCGACCACCAATAGACGTGCCGGCGCGGAACCCTGCGCCGGGTCCGAGGCATGGCCGCATCGCAGACCTCCTTGAGCGAACTGCGCATGCGGCCCGCCAGCTCCTCTGCGCTGGCGCCCTCCGTAACCTAACCTAACCTAACCTAACCTAACCTAACCTAACCTAACCTAACCTAACCTAACCTAACCTAACCTAACCTAACCTAACCTAACCTAACCTAACCTAACCTACCTAACCTAACCTAACCTAACCTAACCTAACCTAACCTAACCTAACCTAACCTAACCTAACCTAACCTAACCTAACCTAACCTAACCTAACCTAACCTAACCTAACCTAACCTAACCTAACCTAACCTAACCTAACCTAACCTAACCTAACCTAACCTAACCTAACCTAACCTAACCTAACCTAACCTAACCTAACCTAACCTAACCTAACCTAACCTAACCTAACCTAACCTAACCTAACCTAACCTAACCTAACCTAACCTAACCTAACCTAACCTAACCTAACCTAACCTAACCTAACCTAACCTAACCTAACCTAACCTAACCTAACCTAACCTAACCTAACCTAACCTAACCTAACCTAACCTAACCTAACCTAACCTAACCTAACCTAACCTAACCTAACCTAACCTAACCTAACCTAACCTAACCTAACCTAACCTAACCTAACCTAACCTAACCTAACCTAACCTAACCTAACCTAACCTAACCTAACCTAACCTAACCTAACCTAACCTAACCTAACCTAACCTAACCTAACCTAACCTAACCTAACCTAACCTAACCTAACCTAACCTAACCTAACCTAACCTAACCTAACCTAACCTAACCTAACCTAACCTAACCTAACCTAACCTAACCTAACCTAACCTAACCTAACCTAACCTAACCTAACCTAACCTAACCTAACCTAACCTAACCTAACCTAACCTAACCTAACCTAACCTAACCTAACCTAACCTAACCTAACCTAACCTAACCTAACCTAACCTAACCTAACCTAACCTAACCTAACCTAACCTAACCTAACCTAACCTAACCTAACCTAACCTAACCTAACCTAACCTAACCTAACCTAACCTAACCTAACCTAACCTAACCTAACCTAACCTAACCTAACCTAACCTAACCTAACCTAACCTAACCTAACCTAACCTAACCTAACCTAACCTAACCTAACCTAACCTAACCTAACCTAACCTAACCTAACCTAACCTAACCTAACCTAACCTAACCTAACCTAACCTAACCTAACCTAACCTAACCTAACCTAACCTAACCTAACCTAACCTAACCTAACCTAACCTAACCTAACCTAACCTAACCTAACCTAACCTAACCTAACCTAACCTAACCTAACCTAACCTAACCTAACCTAACCTAACCTAACCTAACCTAACCTAACCTAACCTAACCTAACCTAACCTAACCTAACCTAACCTAACCTAACCTAACCTAACCTAACCTAACCTAACCTAACCTACCCTAACCTAACCTAACCTAACCTAACCTAACCTAACCTAACCTAACCTAACCTAACCTAACCTAACCTAACCTAACCTAACCTAACCTAACCTAACCTAACCTAACCTAACCTAACCTAACCTAACCTAACCTAACCTAACCTAACCTACCTAACCTAACCTAACCTAACCTAACCTAACCTAACCTAACCTAACCTAACCTAACCTAACCTAACCTAACCTAACCTAACCTAACCTAACCTAACCTAACCTAACCTAACCTAACCTAACCTAACCTAACCTAACCTAACCTAACCTAACCTAACCTAACCTAACCTAACCTAACCTAACCTAACCTAACCTAACCTAACCTAACCTAACCTAACCTAACCTAACCTAACCTAACCTAACCTAACCTAACCTAACCTAACCTAACCTAACCTAACCTAACCTAACCTAACCTAACCTAACCTAACCTAACCTAACCTAACCTAACCTAACCTAACCTAACCTAACCTAACCTAACCTAACCTAACCTAACCTAACCTAACCTAACCTAACCTAACCTAACCTAACCTAACCTAACCTAACCTAACCTAACCTAACCTAACCTAACCTAACCTAACCTAACCTAACCTAACCTAACCTAACCTAACCTAACCTAACCTAACCTAACCTAACCTAACCTAACCTAACCTAACCTAACCTAACCTAACCTAACCTAACCTAACCTAACCTAACCTAACCTAACCTAACCTAACCTAACCTAACCTAACCTAACCTAACCTAACCTAACCTAACCTAACCTAACCTAACCTAACCTAACCTAACCTAACCTAACCTAACCTAACCTAACCTAACCTAACCTAACCTAACCTAACCTAACCTAACCTAACCTAACCTAACCTAACCTAACCTAACCTAACCTAACCTAACCTAACCTAACCTAACCTAACCTAACCTAACCTAACCTAACCTAACCTAACCTAACCTAACCTAACCTAACCTAACCTAACCTAACCTAACCTAACCTAACCTAACCTAACCTAACCTAACCTAACCTAACCTAACCTAACCTAACCTAACCTAACCTAACCTAACCTAACCTAACCTAACCTAACCTAACCTAACCTAACCTAACCTAACCTAACCTAACCTAACCTAACCTAACCTAACCTAACCTAACCTAACCTAACCTAACCTAACCTAACCTAACCTAACCTAACCTAACCTAACCTAACCTAACCTAACCTAACCTAACCTAACCTAACCTAACCTAACCTAACCTAACCTAACCTAACCTAACCTAACCTAACCTAACCTAACCTAACCTAACCTAACCTAACCTAACCTAACCTAACCTAACCTAACCTAACCTAACCTAACCTAACCTAACCTAACCTAACCTAACCTAACCTAACCTAACCTAACCTAACCTAACCTAACCTAACCTAACCTAACCTAACCTAACCTAACCTAACCTAACCTAACCTAACCTAACCTAACCTAACCTAACCTAACCTAACCTAACCTAACCTAACCTAACCTAACCTAACCTAACCTAACCTAACCTAACCTAACCTAACCTAACCTAACCTAACCTAACCTAACCTAACCTAACCTAACCTAACCTAACCTAACCTAACCTAACCTAACCTAACCTAACCTAACCTAACCTAACCTAACCTAACCTAACCTAACCTAACCTAACCTAACCTAACCTAACCTAACCTAACCTAACCTAACCTAACCTAACCTAACCTAACCTAACCTAACCTAACCTAACCTAACCTAACCTAACCTAACCTAACCTAACCTAACCTAACCTAACCTAACCTAACCTAACCTAACCTAACCTAACCTAACCTAACCTAACCTAACCTAACCTAACCTAACCTAACCTAACCTAACCTAACCTAACCTAACCTAACCTAACCTAACCTAACCTAACCTAACCTAACCTAACCTAACCTAACCTAACCTAACCTAACCTAACCTAACCTAACCTAACCTAACCTAACCTAACCTAACCTAACCTAACCTAACCTAACCTAACATAACCTAACCTAACCTAACCTAACCTAACCTAACCTAACCTAACCTAACCTAACCTAACCTAACCTAACCTAACCTAACCTAACCTAACCTAACCTAACCTAACCTAACCTAACCTAACCTAACCTAACCTAACCTAACCTAACCTAACCTAACCTAACCTAACCTAACCTAACCTAACCTAACCTAACCTAACCTAACCTAACCTAACCTAACCTAACCTAACCTAACCTAACCTAACCTAACCTAACCTAACCTAACCTAACCTAACCTAACCTAACCTAACCTAACCTAACCTAACCTAACCTAACCTAACCTAACCTAACCTAACCTAACCTAACCTAACCTAACCTAACCTAACCTAACCTAACCTAACCTAACCTAACCTAACCTAACCTAACCTAACCTAACCTAACCTAACCTAACCTAACCTAACCTAACCTAACCTAACCTAACCTAACCTAACCTAACCTAACCTAACCTAACCTAACCTAACCTAACCTAACCTAACCTAACCTAACCTAACCTAACCTAACCTAACCTAACCTAACCTAACCTAACCTAACCTAACCTAACCTAACCTAACCTAACCTAACCTAACCTAACCTAACCTAACCTAACCTAACCTAACCTAACCTAACCTAACCTAACCTAACCTAACCTAACCTAACCTAACCTAACCTAACCTAACCTAACCTAACCTAACCTAACCTAACCTAACCTAACCTAACCTAACCTAACCTAACCTAACCTAACCTAACCTAACCTAACCTAACCTAACCTAACCTAACCTAACCTAACCTAACCTAACCTAACCTAACCTAACCTAACCTAACCTAACCTAACCTAACCTAACCTAACCTAACCTAACCTAACCTAACCTAACCTAACCTAACCTAACCTAACCTAACCTAACCTAACCTAACCTAACCTAACCTAACCTAACCTAACCTAACCTAACCTAACCTAACCTAACCTAACCTAACCTAACCTAACCTAACCTAACCTAACCTAACCTAACCTAACCTAACCTAACCTAACCTAACCTAACCTAACCTAACCTAACCTAACCTAACCTAACCTAACCTAACCTAACCTAACCTAACCTAACCTAACCTAACCTAACCTAACCTAACCTAACCTAACCTAACCTAACCTAACCTAACCTAACCTAACCTAACCTAACCTAACCTAACCTAACCTAACCTAACCTAACCTAACCTAACCTAACCTAACCTAACCTAACCTAACCTAACCTAACCTAACCTAACCTAACCTAACCTAACCTAACCTAACCTAACCTAACCTAACCTAACCTAACCTAACCTAACCTAACCTAACCTAACCTAACCTAACCTAACCTAACCTAACCTAACCTAACCTAACCTAACCTAACCTAACCTAACCTAACCTAACCTAACCTAACCTAACCTAACCTAACCTAACCTAACCTAACCTAACCTAACCTAACCTAACCTAACCTAACCTAACCTAACCTAACCTAACCTAACCTAACCTAACCTAACCTAACCTAACCTAACCTAACCTAACCTAACCTAACCTAACCTAACCTAACCTAACCTAACCTAACCTAACCTAACCTAACCTAACCTAACCTAACCTAACCTAACCTAACCTAACCTAACCTAACCTAACCTAACCTAACCTAACGTAACCTAACCTAACCTAACCTAACCTAACCTAACCTAACCTAACCTAACCTAACCTAACCTAACCTAACCTAACCTAACCTAACCTAACCTAACCTAACCTAACCTAACCTAACCTAACCTAACCTAACCTAACCTAACCTAACCTAACCTAACCTAACCTAACCTAACCTAACCTAACCTAACCTAACCTAACCTAACCTAACCTAACCTAACCTAACCTAACCTAACCTAACCTAACCTAACCTAACCTAACCTAACCTAACCTAACCTAACCTAACCTAACCTAACCTAACCTAACCTAACCTAACCTAACCTAACCTAACCTAACCTAACCTAACCTAACCTAACCTAACCTAACCTAACCTAACCTAACCTAACCTAACCTAACCTAACCTAACCTAACCTAACCTAACCTAACCTAACCTAACCTAACCTAACCTAACCTAACCTAACCTAACCTAACCTAACCTAACCTAACCTAACCTAACCTAACCTAACCTAACCTAACCTAACCTAACCTAACCTAACCTAACCTAACCTAACCTAACCTAACCTAACCTAACCTAACCTAACCTAACCTAACCTAACCTAACCTAACCTAACCAACCTAACCTAACCTAACCTAACCTAACCTAACCTAACCTAACCTAACCTAACCTAACCTAACCTAACCTAACCTAACCTAACCTAACCTAACCTAACCTAACCTAACCTAACCTAACCTAACCTAACCTAACCTAACCTAACCTAACCTAACCTAACCTAACCTAACCTAACCTAACCTAACCTAACCTAACCTAACCTAACCTAACCTAACCTAACCTAACCTAACCTAACCTAACCTAACCTAACCTAACCTAACCTAACCTAACCTAACCTAACCTAACCTAACCTAACCTAACCTAACCTAACCTAACCTAACCTAACCTAACCTAACCTAACCTAACCTAACCTAACCTAACCTAACCTAACCTAACCTAACCTAACCTAACCTAACCTAACCTAACCTAACCTAACCTAACCTAACCTAACCTAACCTAACCTAACCTAACCTAACCTAACCTAACCTAACCTAACCTAACCTAACCTACCTAACCTAACCTAACCTAACCTAACCTAACCTAACCTAACCTAACCTAACCTAACCTAACCTAACCTAACCTAACCTAACCTAACCTAACCTAACCTAACCTAACCTAACCTAACCTAACCTAACCTAACCTAACCTAACCTAACCTAACCTAACCTAACCTAACCTAACCTAACCTAACCTAACCTAACCTAACCTAACCTAACCTAACCTAACCTAACCTAACCTAACCTAACCTAACCTAACCTAACCTAACCTAACCTAACCTAACCTAACCTAACCTAACCTAACCTAACCTAACCTAACCTAACCTAACCTAACCTAACCTAACCTAACCTAACCTAACCTAACCTAACCTAACCTAACCTAACCTAACCTAACCTAACCTAACCTAACCTAACCTAACCTAACCTAACCTAACCTAACCTAACCTAACCTAACCTAACCTAACCTAACCTAACCTAACCTAACCTAACCTAACCTAACCTAACCTAACCTAACCTAACCTAACCTAACCTAACCTAACCTAACCTAACCTAACCTAACCTAACCTAACCTAACCTAACCTAACCTAACCTAACCTAACCTAACCTAACCTAACCTAACCTAACCTAACCTAACCTAACCTAACCTAACCTAACCTAACCTAACCTAACCTAACCTAACCTAACCTACCTAACCTAACCTAACCTTTTTTTTTTTTTTTGTTTAACGAGGAGGAAATGCATTTACGCATGCCGCCCGGTCGGGGGACCGGGACGGGTATGTGGGACTCAACCGGGAACTAATGCCCCGTGCCAGGGCACGCTAGTGCTAATGCCCTGTCCTACCCACTAAAACCATCCTCGGGTTTCCACCATGCCGCCGAGTGGTGAGGCCACGGGATCGCCAAGGGCATGCAACCGCGACCCCACCAGCGGCAGCCGCCCTAAGGCGGCTGAATATTCATGGAAAGCGCGCCTAGTGCGCGCCTTCCCCCTCATCCTCCACGTAAGAATGTAGCGAACTCCCCCGAGTTCGCCACTGGAGGCTGGGCGTCAACGAAGCTGACGCCCTGCGGCGGATAAGATGGTAGGCTCCGCCGCTGACCGCCGGTGTAAAACACCTGGGAGGCTCGAGTAGCGAGCCCTCCCACTCCCTCCTAGCCAACGAGGCCACTCACATGGTTCGCCCTGACGCCGATCAGGGACGTACCAGGAGCAGCCCCGCGGCATCCCTCCCGCCAGTCTTAGCCGTGGCCGACGAGCAAGCTCAAGCCGGCCCCGTTGCCCAGGGTACACCACGAGGAGGTGACTGACATGTACCCCAACCTAACCTAACCTAACCTAACCTAACCTAACCTAACCTAACCTAACCTAACCTAACCTAACCTAACCTAACCTAACCTAACCTAACCTAACCTAACCTAACCTTTTTTTTTTTTTTTTTTTTTTTTTTTTTTTTTTTTTTTTCTCGCTGGAAAAACGCGTTACGCGCTTCCCCCACGTGATGGAAGGTGGGGGGGTGTGTGGGACTCCCCGGAGCCCTGGACGCCGAGTGCGCCCAGGTACGCCGGGTTTACCCACTAAAAAACCAGCGGTACCCTCTCCGTCTTTCGGCGGGCGCCACGGGATCGCTTACGCATGCTACCGTGACGCCCTGACGGTCGGCCCGCCTATGCGGGCCTCCAACACCTAGGGGGGGTTCTCGGGGTACTGGGACCCCCCCTAGTCCCTGCGACGCCTATTGAGGCGGGGGGAGAAGGTGCGCGTAGCGCTTCTTCCTCCTCCCCGGTCGTCTTCGGCGGAGCGGGTCTGCAGCGGCATCCTCTTCCCGCTCCCGCTCCGCGGCTTCCTTCTGCGACATCACGCTTTCGCAGAAGGAGCGCATCTCCGACCAACACATCTCACTACCGAGCATTTCGTTGACGATGCTCGGCAGCGAGAGGTCTCCGCCCATAGTCGCCGCAAGGGTGTGCCTCTGGGGCCCCCACGCAGCACACTCACTCAGGGTGTGGTGCGCCGTGTCGACTGGCGCACCACACTCGTGGCAGGAGGGTGACACCTCCCGCCGCGCTATCCCGTGCAGGTACTTACCGAAGCATCCGTGCCCGGTAAGTACCTGCGTCATCCTGAAGGTGAGTGTGCCCTTCTTCCTCTCGACCCAGCGACTCAAGTGGGGCCGGATCGCCTCCACTGTCGCCAGGCCCGCCGTGGGTGACCCCAGATCCTCCTGCCATCGGGCGATCAGGGCTCGCTGGGCTAGAGCCCTGATCCGCCCGACCTCCGCCGACCCTGGACGGTCGCCGCGGTTCCTCGCCTCGACCCGGAACCGGTACACTTCCGCGAGCACCTCCGCCTGGAGCTCCCAGGGCGGATCGCCCGCGAGAAGTGTCGCCGCAGCCCACGACACCGTACGGTACCCTCTGATGCCTCTCACCGCTATGACCCTCTGCGGCTTACGCAGCAGGGCCCGGTTGTCAGCGGTGAGGGCGTCGACCCAGATCGGGGCACCGTACAGCGCCATCGACCTCACTACGCCGGAATATAGACGCCGGCATAGCGATCCCGGCCCCCCCACATTCGGAAGGAGGCGGCCGAGAGCGGCGGCGGCGTTGATGAGCCTCGGGCCGAGATGGACAAAATGCTGCCCGAAGCTCCATCGACCGTCCAGGATGAGGCCCAGATACTTCATCTGGGCCTGCACCTTGATCACCGTCCCCCGGACGGTGATACTCGCCCCTCGTGGGGGTCCTTGCCGTGGACCGTGGAACAGGAGGGCCTCCGTTTTGGATATGGAGACCCTCAAGCCCAGCATTCCCATACGGTCCACGGTGAGAGCCGTTCCGACCTCGGCGAGGCGTGCCGCCTCCCGAAAGTCCCGCCCAGTCGCCGTGACGAGGGTGTCGTCAGCGTAGCACAACACCCCCATCCCGGGAAGGACGGGAGCTCGCAGGAGCCAGTCGAAACCGACGTTCCACAGGATTGGGCCGAGAACCGACCCCTGTGGAACGCCGCAGCCTACCCGACGCCGGACCAGCCTCCCATCGACCCCCGCCCAGAGGACCTCCCTGTCCTGGAGGTACGCCTCCAGCAGCCTCCTGAGATAGGTCGGCACCCCATGGTATCGGAGTGCCTCCCGTATCGTCTCGAAAGGGAGACTGTTGAAGGCGTTCGCCACGTCGAGCGAAACCGCCAGGACGACTTGCCCCCGGGCCACCGCTTCCGTCGTCCGAGTCTTCAGGGCGTCCAGGGCGTCGACCGTCGACCGGCCCGCCCTGAACCCGTACTGAGCCTCTGAGAGACCCGGACCGACCTCCTCGAGGTGCTGAACGAGACGGGCTGCGAGGACCTTCTCGAAGAGTTTGCCCGTCTCGTTCAGCAGCACTATTGGCCTGTATGCCGAAGGGGAATCCATCGGCCGACCTTCCTTCGGCAACAGGACCAACTTTCCTTCCTTCCAAGGCTTCGGAAACTGCCCGCTGCACAGGCACTCGTCGAACAGCTCCCGAAGCCTTGCACCCAGGAATTCCAGGGCGTCGCACAGAACACGCCCTGGAACCCCGTCCGGACCCGGCGCCGTGTTCTTGGCCCTCAAGCGGCCGAGGGCCATCTCCATCTCCTGCTCCGTGATCAGTGGTGGAGCCACTGCGTCTTCGATCACGGAGCGGGGGGCCATCTGCGGAGGGACATGCTCGCCTGGATGGGGAAAGAGTTCCCCGACCAGGCGCAGGAGGAGTTCCGGCGGCAGCGTCTCAGTGACGGGGGCGCCTTGAGTGCGGAACTTTCCGCGTACGCCGCGGTACGGGCGCCCCCACGGGTCTCGATTGAGACCCGCCAGAAGCTCCTCCCTGGCCTTCTCCTTGGCCTTGCTTATCGCCAGCTGCAGATCTTTTTTCAACTGGCGATAAGCGTCCAGCATCTGTCCCTCCAGGTCCGTGTCGAGGCCGTTGCGCCTTCGACAGCGGACGTAGGCCCTCCGCGCCCGGCAGCACGTCGCCCGAAGGTCGGCGATTTCGGGCGACCACCAATAGACGTGCCGGCGCGGAACCCTGCGCCGGGTCCGAGGCATGGCCGCATCGCAGACCTCCTTGAGCGAACTGCGCATGCGGCCCGCCAGCTCCTCTGCGCTGGCGCCCTCCGTCCTCCCCGCGGAACCCCACCGCTGCACGATGGCGGCCTCCTTGACCAGCTCTCGATCGACCTGGTCGAGAGACCACCTCGGCAGCGTAGTCGGCACCCTCTGGGGTTCCGCCGGCCTGCTAGAGGTGGAGATCTCGAATCGGATGTACCGGTGATCCGATAGAGTCTCCACCTCCTCCTCCACTCTCCAGTCGACCACTCTGCGTGCAACGACAGGGGTGGCGAACGAAACGTCCACCACGGAACCCCCCTGATGTCGCACGCAGGTGTGAACCTGCCCCCTGTTTAGAAGGGACAGGTCGGAGAGCAGGGCCCACACCTGGACGGCCCTCCCTCGCGGATTCGTGGCGGGGTTGCCCCAGGCACGCGACTTTGCGTTTAAGTCGCCGAGAACCAGTATCGGTTTCGGCGACTGCCTGGCCACGCAGCTCTGACTAAGCCGAGGTAAGTCTCGAACTCAGCCAGGCTGCGATTAGGGGAGAAGTACGTACCGACGACGACGTACTCCCCCCACCCCACCACTACGTAGCCCGAGCCCCTCTCGATGAGTGAGAGGGGGGAACCTAACCTAACCTAACCTAACCTACCTAACCTAACCTAACCTAACCTAACCTAACCTACCTACCTTCCTAACCTACCTACCTACCTACCTACCTTCCTACCTACCTACCTACCTACCTACCTACCTACCTACCTACCTACCTACCTACCTACCTACCGACCTACCTACCTACCTACCTACCTACCTACCTACCTACTACCTACCTACCTACCTACCTACCTACCTACCTACCTACCTACCTACCTACCTACCTACCTACCTACCTACCTACCTACCTACCTACCTACCTACCTACCTACCTACCTACCTACCTACCTACCTACCTACCTACCTACCTACCTACCTACCTACCTACCTACCTACCTACCTACCTACCTACCTACCTACCTACCTACTACCTACCTACCTACCTACCTACCTACCTACCTACCTACCTACCTACCTACCTACCTACCTACCTACCTACCTACCTACCTACCTACCTACCTACCTACCTACCTACCTACCTACCTACCTACCTACCTACCTACCTACCTACCTACCTACCTACCTACCTACCTACCTACCTACCTACCTACCTACACTACCTACCTACCTACCTACCTACCTACCTACCTACCTACCTACCTACCTACCTACCTACCTACCTACCTACCTACCTACCTACCTACCTACCTACCTACCTACCTACCTACCTACCTACCTACCTACCTACCTACCTACCTACCTACCTACCTACCTACCTACCTACCTACCTACCTACCTACCTACCTACCTACCTACCTACCTACCTACCTACCTACCTACCTACCTACCTACCTACCTACCTACCTACCTACCTACCTACCTACCTACCTACCTACCTACCTACCTACCTACCTACCTACCTACCTACCTACCTACCTACCTACCTACCTACCTACCTACCTACCTACCTACCTACCTACCTACCTACCTACCTACCTACCTACCTACCTACCTACCTACCTACCTACCTACCTACCTACCTACCTACCTACCTACCTACCTACCTACCTACCTACCTACCTACCTACCTACCTACCCTACCTACCTACCTACCTACCTACCTACCTACCTACCTACCTACCTACCTACCTACCTACCTACCTACCTACCTACCTACCTACCTACCTACCTACCTACCTACCTACCTACCTACCTACCTACCTACCTACCTACCCTACCTACCTACCTACCTACCTACCTACCTACCTACCTACCTACCTACCTACCTACCTACCTACCTACCTACCTACCTACCTACCTACCTACCTACCTACCTACCTACCTACCTACCTACTACCTACCTACCTACCTACCTACCTACCTACCTACCTACCTACCTACCTACCTACCTACCTACCTACCTACCTACCTACCTACCTACCTACCTACCTACCTACCTACCTACCTACCTACCTACCTACCTACCTACCTACCTACCTACCTACCTACCTACCTACCTACCTACCTACCTACCTACCTACCTACCTACCTACCTACCTACCTACCTACCTACCTACCTACCTACCTACCTACCTACCTACCTACCTACCTACCTACCTACCTACCTACCTACCTACCTACCTACCTACCTACCTACCTACCTACCTACCTACCTACCTACCTACCTACCTACCTACCTACCTACCTACCTACCTACCTACCTACCTACCTACCTACCTACCTACCTACCTACCTACCTACCTACCTACCTACCTACCTACCTACCTACCTACCTACCTACCTACCTACCTACCTACCTACCTACCTACCTACCTACCTACCTACCTACCTACCACACAAGTTTTATATTCTGTCTAAAATATTTTGTGTCATTGATGTCAATTAGTTTTATTTCTCATAAAATTGTATAGATGGAATTACTAGTCTTTTAAATCGCGCTGATGTTTTGTACAAATGATTTACATATGAATATTGCATGCGAGTCAATAAATTGAGTTATTCAAGAACATGGAAGTTTAATTCATCTAGTGAGTAGTGTGATCAGTATAGTAGTGCAGTGTTGACATTCTGGTGCCGATAAAAGACTAAGAATAATTTGTGAAATTGTGGGACTTAGAAAAAATAATGATTGTGTAATTCCGAAAGACTTTAAAATAAATTGTGTTCAACTGAGACTTCAAATATTCGCGATATATATACGGATTTAAAAAAATGTGTTAAAAGTCTGAATTATATATGTAATTTCAAGATTTCAAAATATGAGTTCGTTGACATTGACAGTTTAGTAAATCAAACTATAAAATGGAGTCTACGATTTTAAAACAAGAAGATCAATTAGAAAATTTACAGAAAGCTTTTCGCAATTATAAAAAATCACCAAGGGAAAGAATTACGCGGGCATATATAGAATCGAAGCTTGAACATATAGAGAAATTATATCCGATTTTCTTTGATCAACATTTAGAAATAGTTTCTAAAGTGACAGTTGCTGATAAAATAAAATTAAGTTACTTTAGAAATGAGATCTTTGATAAATATGATGAAATTTATTTCGAATTCAAAGTGAAGTTAAAAGAAGATCTTGAGCAAATAACGTCAACAATTTCAAAGAAAAATTCTTCAAATCAGCCGACGAACATGTATGAAGTACGATTGCCGCAGATTAATTTACCAACATTTTCAGGTGGTTATGATGAATGGCAAACATTTTATGATCTCTTTGTATCACTCATCCATGAAAACGGAAGTTTAAGTGGCGTGCAAAAGCTGCATTATCTAAAGAGCAGTCTTTTGGGAGAACCTGCAAACCTATTAAAAAATTTATCAACTACAGAAATTAATTATGGTGAAGCGTGGAAAATGTTAGTCAAGCGCTACAATAATTTCAGATACAATACCAATGAGATTATGAAGAAGCTATTTTGCCAAAGAAATATAATTACTGATTCGGCGATTAATTTGAAACAACTTTTGGATACTACTACAGCGTGCCTGAAATCTCTGAGCAACTTAGGTGTAAACATTGAAAATTGGGACTTATTCATTAATTATTTAGTTGTATCCAAGTTAGATCAAGAATCTCGTAAGCAATGGGAAGTGCATGTTAGTCAGACTGAGTCGGACGCCTTACCGACGTGGAAAGATTTATCAAAATTTCTAGAAACACGCTTTAGAACATTAGAGATGATAAATCCATCAAAACAATTAATCAAGCAGAAAATGAATGAAAAAAAAGGAGCTATTTCACGTACAAATACCTGCACTATGTGTTCTGGATCACACATACTATATCAATGCAAGCAATTTGCAAATAAATCTCCTGAAGAAAGAACTGAGTTTGTGCAAGCAAAGAGATTGTGTTTTAATTGTTTGGGACATAATCATGCAGTTAAGTTTTGTCGCCAATCAACCTGCTGTCGGCGTTGTGGAAAACGTCATCACTCTTTGTTGCATATTGAACGAAAACAAGAATCATCTCCTTGCGAGTCGAAGGAGCTTAACATCGCAACAGAAACTGAAACTAAGATATCAACTCACTTTACACAGGAGACACGCAGAGAAGTATTATTGGCTACAGCAGTGGTCAAAATTAAAGCAAAAACTGGCTATTATCAATTTGCGCGTGCTCTTATAGATCAAGGTTCTGAGGCATTATTTATCAACGAAGCTACTGTTCAAGCTCTGGGTCTTGAACGTACATCAGTGAATGGCCTTATAACAGGAGTAGGAGACGGGAAGACACGTACAAAGAGTTCGGTTTCATTTATACTAGAGTCACGATATCATTCTTTTACAATACCAGTTGAAGCATTTGTCTTGAGTAAATTGACTTCCTTCTTACCAAATAATACAACTTCAATCACGGACTGGCCAGAAATTGAGAATTTATCACTGGCGGATCCGCAATTCGGAGAACCAAGCAGAGTTGATATTATTTTGGGCGTTGACATTCTTAGCCAAATCATCTTAGAGGGTCTTAAGAAACATCCATCGAAGTGTGGCCTCATTGCACAGAACACGCAATTATGTTGGATATTATCAGGACGTATTCATAAGACTAATAAATCTAATAGGATTATCAATCTCCATCTACAATTGGAAGAAGACCAACTCTTAACCAAATTTTGGGAGATAGAAAGAGGACCAGAGAATATAGTTAAGAAAATGACAAGAGACGAGACAATTTGTGAAGAGTTTTTTGAAAAAACAACAAAAAGAGATGAAGAAGGACGGTACATAGTAAGGTTACCATTTAAGGAAGAAGATCCACAGTGTTTTAAAGGTGAAACAAAAGAAATTGTACTAAGAAGATTTAAACTACTAGAACGAAAACTAATAAAAAATCCAGCCTTATATGATGATTATAAAAAGGTGATAGAAGATTACATCATTCAAGGTCATATTATTAAGGTCTCGAATTCAGATACGAGTTCTAGAGCATTTTATCTTCCACATCACGCTGTTGTAAGAGAAGACAAAGAAACAACCAAGGTTCGATGTGTTTTTGACGCCTCTTGTAAAGGATCTAACAACGTTTCATTGAATAGCTGCTTTATCATAGGTCCTAAGCTTCAACAAGATCTTAGGCATATTTTAATGAGATGGAGACTTCATCCATACTGTGTTGTAGCTGATATTGTACAAATGTACAGGCAGATTCGTGTACATAGTGATGATTCAGATTGTCTGAGAATTTTGTGGAGATTTGATCCGAACAAACCCATAGAAACCTATAAACATGTAAGACTCACATTTGGTACCTCATGCGCACCATATTTAGCCGTAAAATGTCTGCAACAACTAGCAATAGATGAGAAGTCCAAGTACCCAATAGCAGCCAAGATAACTTTGCAAGATTTTTATATGGATGACTTATTAACGGGCGGTGATGATGAAGTTGAGATTATTGATATCTACGATCAAATGAACAAATTGATGAATGCTGGAGGCTTTTGTCTACAAAAGTGGTGCACAAATAGCGAGAAGTTACTTAATCACATCAAAGCAGATAAAATAAGATCAGATCAAGCTGTGATTTTTAAAGAAAATAATATGATTAAAGTTCTAGGTATATGTTGGAATAAAAATACAGATAATTTTGAATACTTGCATCATTTACCTGAAGCAGATATCCCCATAACGAAAAGGAAGGTATTATCAGATATCGCAAGATTGTACGATCCATTGGGATGGATTGCGCCTGTTATCATTACAGCCAAAATTTACATGCAGAAGTTGTGGAAGTCTGGTTTAGCTTGGGATGATAACCTTACACCAGACCTGTTAAAAGAGTGGCTAGCGTTTCGACGTGATTTGGTTAACGTACAAGGCATAATGATTCCAAGATGGTTGCAAGTAAAACGTGATTATTACGTAGAACTTCACGCTTTTGCAGATGCTTCGCAAGCTGCCTATGCTGCTGCAGTTTACATGAAAAGTAGAGATGAAATAGGGAATGTTAGAGTTCATCTAATCACGGCAAGAACTAGAGTTGCCCCAGTGGAAAAAGAAATATCCATCCCACGTCTTGAACTATGTGCAGCTCTTCTTGCAGCTCAATTAATGTTTGAAGTGTCGCAAGTTCTTAACATTCCAAAGGAACGATTACGAGCTTGGTCCGATTCCACCATAGTGTTAGCATGGATAACTGGTGAACCAAGTCGTTGGACGACGTTCGTCAGCAATAGAGTGTCAGAATTATTGACGATTCTAAATAGAGACCAATGGAATCATGTCAACTCAAAGGAGAATCCTGCTGATTGTGCATCAAGAGGAATTCAAGCCGAAGACTTGAAGGATCTCAATTTATGGTGGTTTGGCCCATCATGGCTTAAAGAGATTAATGAGTACAAAACATATAAATCCAGTAATTTTATAACTAACGAGGAACAAAGACCCATTAAGAATATGAGCGCAGTAGTTCAAATAAAGGAAGAGGAATTCCTGTGGACGAAATTTTCAAATTTGCAGAGACTATTGCGAGTTTTATCTTATTGTCGAAGAGTTCTGCTATGGAGAATACCAAATAAGATGAAACTTCTATCAGAAAACATTACGCCAGAAGAAAGGAACATAGTTTTACGAATTTGTATAAAATACACCCAATATTTCCATTTTAAGAATGATATTAATAAGTTAAAGTCTAATGGATATGTATCAAAATCTAGCAATTTACATACCCTTTGTCCTATTCTTGATGTCGATGGTATTTTAAGAGTTGGTGGTCGCATTGAACATTCTCAGGCAAGTTTTGATACGAAACATTCTATTATTTTACCTAGTACGAGTCACCTCACAAAATTAATTATACAAGATGCTCATTTAAAAACCCTGCATGGTGGACCGCTAGCAATGCTAAATTATTTAAGATCAAAGTTTTGGATATTAAGGGCAAGAGATAATGTGAAAAAATGCTACAGAAATTGTATTACTTGCGTCAGATATTCACGACAAAAAACTCATCCATTTATGGGTCAACTCCCGTCAGTGAGACTGAAGCCGGAGAGAGCATTTAAGTCTACGGGAGTAGATTTTACTGGCTTCATAAAATTGAGAGTCGCGCCAGGTCGCGGTTCAAAATCTTTTAAGGGCTATATATGTGTTTTTATATGTATGGTTACCCGCGCTATCCACTTAGAAGCAGTTTCCAACCTATCTACTGAAGGGTTCATAGCAGCCTTTCGAAGATTCGTGAGCAGAAGGGGCTATTGTAAGGATCTGTATAGCGATAATGGTACCAATTTTGTAGGTGCTGATAAAGAATTGAGAGAAATGTTTAATAAGGCAACTTCTGACTTTTCTAAGGAAATAAAAACCTTGCTAGCAAATGGAGGTACTACGTGGCACTATATACCACCTCAAGCACCAAATTTTGGAGGACTTTGGGAGGCCGGTGTTCGATCTACAAAGTATCATCTCAAAAGAGTTATAGGTGACACTACTCTAACTTATGAAGAGCTTTCTACGGTACTGACGCAGATAGAGGCGTGTTTGAATTCACGACCGTTGTGTCAATTGAGTGATAATTCGGATGACGTATTGCCACGAACTCCCGGTCATTTCCTTATTGGAGAACCATTGATAACAATTCCTGATGAAGATTACTCCAAAAGCAATATCACAGGTCTACAGCGATGGAAACTTGTACAAAAAATGTTAAATGATTTCTGGAAGAGATGGTCAGCTGAATATCTGATTACATTAAACCAACGGTTTAAGTGGTTATCGAAGAGAGCTGAACCAGAGATTGGTGATATAGTTATTATCAGAGACGAAAATTTGCCACCCGCAAAGTGGCTACTTGGAAAAATTGAGGAGAAGCACTCGGGGAAGGACAACATAACCCGTGTTGTTACAGTTAAAACCAAGAATGGTCTTCTCAAAAGAGCTTGTAACAAACTTTGTTTTTTACCCATGACTGAGTCTGTCAATGGTGATTAAATCTTGTTATTGTGATTAAGAGTGTTAAAGTTGTGTGTTTGTGTTTGTTCTAAATTTATTTACTATAATTGTTGTTATACTCGTTTAATTTACTGTGTCATGGTGGGCGGCCTTTATATTATTATATAACTTCATTTTTTATTTTGTGAGTAATTTAAAAGAACGAGTTCTTGGTGGGCGGAATGTCTAAAATATTTTGTGTCATTGATGTCAATTAGTTTTATTTCTCATAAAATTGTATAGATGGAATTACTAGTCTTTTAAATCGCGCTGATGTTTTGTACAAATGATTTACATATGAATATTGTATGCGAGTCAATAAATTGAGTTATTCAAGAACATGGAAGTTTAATTCATCTAGTGAGTAGTGTGATCAGTATAGTAGTGCAGTGTTGACATATTCATTATATTTTTTTTTTTTTTTTATATGTGTGTATGTCAATAAATGATTTTTTTTTCTTTCTTTCTTTCAAATATTTGCCTTTTTTTTTTCTCTTAACAACAATTTACCCCTTTTTATATTCGGTGTATTGCTGCGACTCATTTTAAACTACCTATTTAGTTACACAACTACACTTACCCACACCTTAATAAAATAATGTTGAAATTGAGCTCCTTCTCGTTTCATACACTGTTCCGTACGTTTACGCATATTGTCTTTTACACGATGTAACGTGTTAGAACGGTACGGTGGTGCTCTCCTTACTGACCATATTAGTCACGGTCCACGGGGTGGGGTTTGCGGGTGGTAAGCGGCACAGTAGAACAGCACGCCGCACGCGCCTCTGGCAATGTGTCCGCACTTCATTTTTTTTTTTTTTTTAATTTGGTCATTTTCTTTTTCATAATTCGAATGAGAACCATGTACCGAGTATGCTCCTTAAATATTGATAGTAATTCACCAGTCACCTGTATATTTATTTCATTTTTATAATTATCTACGAACTTAATATTGGTTATCCACAATGTACATATTCTATGAATTACTGGACCAAAAGTCACTTTCCTTCGGTTATGCAACATGTTTAGATGTGATAGCCGACTTATATTTGTACCATTACGCAAATTCTATTGCAATTTTGTCACAAGTACATTTATTTATCGTGCATGCTGCACATATGCTGGAAACTATTCTTTTAAAGGAGAAGTTATTGTACAGTTAAATTATGTTTCGAGCACTCGATGCTGCTTCCGTTTATCAATGTAGTAGCGCCATCAACTGTATGCCTTGCATTGTTTAAAGTGGTTTTTGTAATCGAAGGCCGCGAAATATATGTGTATATATATACATTGTACACTGCATTTTTTAGGAAAAATACTATTTTACAGAATCCATTCTATACTTTAAGCTTTGATTATAATTTTTTTTCAAGAAATAATTATTTTTAGTAATATTTTTTTTTTCGCGTATTTAAATACAACTACAAGTGTGTTAAAAACACCTTGCTACAACTGTAAGTTCAAATGCCACACAAAAGTGTCTCTAAAACTCGTTTTTGAAAAGAAAATTTTTAGAAAAATATTCATAATGTTATAGTAAAAGGCGATTTACCACAGACGGTAATTCCAATCGAAATTATTCTGTCCATTATCTTTTGCGCATGATTTAAAAAAATAATAATATACAAGTGTGTAGGACCATGTTTTAAGAATACTTTGAATGTGAACAGATCATCCAAAAACTGTATAGAAATACAACACTACTGAGTATGCTAAAATGATAAAAGAGGTATCCATTCGAATAAGAGGAAAGTTTGTAGATAACCGTTTGTTCTTAGCGGCCGTCAATATTTTTAAGGGGAACACATATTCGTTTCTATAAGGCCTCCTTCGCACGAGAGTTATTTTAACGGACGTTAAAAAGCGTTTAAATACAACAACTTTTTTTTAAGTAAGACAGATTAAGTAAGAAATTATTAAATAATTATATATTTATTTATTGAATGTTTTAACAAATTATGTGACAATAATAATTTGATTTAAATTATTTTTGAATTGTATTCATAACATTGATACTAAAATAAGAGGGTACCTACTTTGACTTTTCTGTTCAATATTGTGAATCATGTGGTTCGTAGTGAGGCTTATATAAGTGATAGAAGCTCGGTACAGAACGACTTTACTCTTTACTTCGATCCTGGACCAGCAAGATGCTAACATTTAAGGTACGATATAATTTTGTGATAAAGTATTATCGTTGTTGTTTGTTAAATTATTCATAATAATATATGAATTGTATTTTTGCAATTATCAAGACACAAAGTTAATTAGTATTAATATAAATATAAATTGATACAATATTACGCTCAGTTCAGGTATAATAATGTTAAATAAATGGTTATGAGTCATATAATCTTTTATTGTTTTATAACCTTAAAGTATAATAAAGAAATATAAATTATCTTAATATATCCTGACATAATGTATTAAGTCTCTGTATAATCGCTATAGTTCGATTTGTGTCATTAGGTGTAAGTGTTTAAATACAACGTCAGAGCTATGCAAAAAGTATTTAGTTAAGTCATTTCTTATGTTTTATAATTTACATAATAGATGTCACTGTACCAAAATTAAATCGAGCTAACGTTTGGTATTGTTGTAAATACTTCAAATATTCAGTTCAAAAATAATAATGTATACTTGAAGAAAAAAGTAAAAGTATCAGTGTATAAAGTGAAGTGGTTTACTAGTTCCTGAAGTAAGCTTATGTACGCCTGTGCGGGTTGTACAGTATCTACAAACAAACTAACACGGGCTTAGCGATCTCGGCCCTCCCGCATTCCGTAGGAAGTAGCCCAGGGCGGCAACAGCGTTGACGAGCTTCGGGCAGGGTACAGACCCTACCTAATTAATTCGCGCTAACGTTTGGTATTTTTGTAAATACTAATGTTGGAGAAATGTTTGTGTATGCAGTTCAATTTTAATGTATACTTAAAGATTTATATACCAGTGGGTATAGTAGTGACGTATTTTATCTGTTCCGTTATTCTCGAAGAAAGCTTATGCACTTTTCAGGCTGTATACCCAGACTAAGCAGTACTTTTGAATTATAATTAAACTGTGATTTTTTTTTGGAATCGATTTGGGTAAGGCTCACTATTAATTTGCTTTTACAATGAACTTACATGATGAGGATAATAGAATTACAAAAAGTAAAGTTTAAGTCTCATATAGCAAAATATAATATAATATCTCAAAATTCCTTATATAAAAATTAAGGAAATCAAAGGATTATACTACACTATAAACGGAAATCAATTTAATACTTACTTGAGAAAATTTATGGATCCACAAAAGATTTTATTTTTCTCTGAGAATTTTTTTTTTACAGTATCTAAGAATGAAATTCGGCATATTTGTAAAAATAGTAGTTTTCAATAGTATTTGTTAAAATAAACTTATTTTTATCTTTTCCGTTATCGGGTTATCTGTTTGGAGTATGTTAATCTATGTCGGCATATCGGTTATACTGCTCCCTCCTATAGTGAAGTCAAAATGGACGAAAAAATATATAAGTAAGTTTGCAATAATTCGCATCGGGCTGAAAATTGGTGGAGGTGATAACTTCACCACAATAAATAAATTTCAATAGTCCCCACTGATGCACTTCCATGATTTCGCATACACGGCAAATGTCATCGCAAAAACAGGTTACACAAAAGTTGTAGATTATGCAATTTATTGTCTACAAAAAAAAAAAACATCCTTTTTTGAACGGCACACCATTCCGAAGGTATAGCGATGTCAATTAGTCTTCGCAATGATGTTCGAATGAAACGGTGACAATTTTTATATCTCTCTGTAATTGAAATTGTGTAAAAGAGTAACCTGTGAGTTTCTTGCCTGTTCTCGGTAGAATTTATTTTCCGAACCGGTGGTAGCATTGCATTTAATTCAACACTGTAATATGTCGATTCAAAGTGCTTTTAGAATATTTTTATTTTCTTACTGGAACAATCTGCGATTTCGACTGACCTCTGTTACTTCTGCTCATTTCAGTATTGACATGAAATACAAATCGTTTCGAAATGGTGCGTCCTTTGTTGGCCGTTTGAAAAATAAATAAAAATGTTGGGGAGTTTCAGGGGGTAATTAAAACGCAAATGCACTTTCAGAAAGAATAAACTTTACCTAGTCGATGAAAACACATGACGTGCTGAACAGTATCACTTATATACATAGTAAAAGTACAAAGATATCCTATTTACAATTCTTACTTTATTTGCGTGGGAATATATTATTATAATATAAACTAATATTATTATTGTTTACAAATAAAACACAATTTACATGAACAGATTTATTCGTTGACTCTCTGGCAAACTTAATTGGTCCACCTTTATTGCTTCTAACTAAAAGACGCTTCTTAGCGCCGTGCGGTACCGGGACGGGAGGAGGGACGACGGTCCAGAGGGCGTCGGGCAAGAGGCGAGGACGAGGAGCCGCGGACAGGATGGGAGGGGAGGGAGGGGAGGGGCAGGGGTACGACGGGTCGGAGAGCGGGGCGCAGGCGGCGGTGGACCAGCGAAGTTGCCGCGGCTTAGGCCGCGCGCGCCTCACCTACTCTTACGCTTAACCTACCTATGTACAAAATTAGTACCCGTTTAATTATATTATTATATACCGAGGCTATTTACACAATAGAAGACGCGCGGTGTGGGTCCCGCACGAGGCGGCGCCGTCACTTGTCGGCGGGCGGCGCGGGCGGCGCGGGCGGCGCGGGCGCGGCGGGCGCGGGGGACGCGGCGCCGGGCGAGCCCGCCGACATGCGCGCCAGCGTCTTGTACAGCGGCGAGTTGACGAAGCGCGGGTACGAGTCGCGGTGCATCAGCGTGTAGATCTGCAGCTGCGCCTCGTCGAACGTGTGCGGCGTCGGCTCCACCATGTTGCGGTTGACGGTTTCGCGCACGCGTGAGTCGAGTGATACCTAGAAGTGAACGTGAGCCGCGTCAATGCCTGTCCATTTGTGGCTGTGTCTATAGCGACAGTTGCAACTTTGGTTCACTTGCGCTCTAAAACCACCTGTATGTTTACTTTTCAATTTGAAAAATGTTATTATACCAATGAAAAGAGACGGGCGGCACTCGGCTACCTCGTATGTAAATCGAGACTAGTTACCGAAATAAGCACGAATATTACCTCCTTCGGTGAAAGTATAGAAATGTAGTCCTCGTAGATGAAGCGCGCCTTCTCTTCGACGGCGTCCGGGTCGGTCTCACGCTTGAGCTCCTCACACGCGAGCCAGAACATGATGTTCTCCTCCGAGTACTCGCCGCGGAGGAAGTCGCGGAACACTTTGCGGCCCGCTGTGTACACGACTTCCGATTAGATTACGTCGCACCAAAGCACGAAGCATAAGTTAGTACTGTTTATCATATGACGACACGTACCTGCGCTACGCATGAGGCGATCGAAAGATTGACCCCAGCTCTGAATCTCTTCTAGTGTGGGTCTGAAAACAAGGTCACCGTTTAAATATTAAGCTCAACTTTCGACACATCGGTAGAGATAAAATCGTGTCACACAGAACAGTCCGTTGACCAGACGATGAATCGATCATTATGTATGTATACTTATATATTTTATTTTAGACATTCTCATTAATAATAGTTGCTCAATATACAGTTACGACTAATGTAGGGCGGGAAGGGCACTCACGGCGCGTCTCCGTCGAGCAGCAGCGGCTCGTGCGGTCCGGCGTCGCGCGGCTTCTTCCCGGGCCCGCCCTCGGAACTACGCGCCGCCAACCTGCGCGCACACACACTTACAACGCTTCAATCATCTCGTGAACTCATCTGTTGTACGTATATTGACATCCAGCTATTAACATCGTCCTGTTTGTAAGTGAAATTCTGAACTCATTTGAATCTTTATATTTTCATAAATATATGAATTACCAATTGAAATTCATTCAGTCCCACGTCATTTCACAAACATAACAATTTTACTAGTACTAAGAAGTGCCTAAGAATTTTGACTCCACTTATTTCCTATAGTGTTAAACTCTTGTAAGTTCACTGATCAATATAGTTGGCATGCCGATGTAAAGATAATTTCATTGAGATCAATTCTATTCTTCTCGAAAATTGATTTATTGTGACAGACACTTTCGATCGAGTATGAGACCTGAAGACACCGTAACTTGTGCAAAAATCACTGAGTAAATTCGTTTCGTTGTTGTCGGTCCCTATAATTGCTAATGGCTAACTAACTTTATCCATTCCTTAGACTACCTAAAAAGGTTATTTTAAACGAAAAAGCTATTCATTATTTAAATAAATTAGGAATGTAGTCTGAACGCGATATTGCGTTTGAACGATTTTAATGAGATTTCTATTTTGATTTTTATATAAATAATAATCTGAGGCGAAATATACTCTCGTTGTGTATTCCCGCTCCGCTGCGCTCAACCTTCGCAGTAACTCCTCTCCACTTACCACTTGGCCCTGCAAAAATTAAAATTCACAGCGTTAATTATGAATACATTGCTGCATACTTTTATTTATTCTTGTGTTTTTTTCTTTAATTACATATAAAAAACAGAAAAATGCTTAAAGTAGCAGTTTGTCCGACTGACCAGGAGCAGGAGCAGCAGCAGCACCAGCAGAGGCAGCACGGCTTGGCGGCGGGCCGGCAGCCGCGCGCCAGCGCTGCCAGGCTGCACATCTGTAACGTCCGGACCAATACATGTCTTGTTTACGCAAAAATGCACGACGAGGAGTTGTCGTGTGTGTCCTTTGCAACCCATTCTTGTATTCAATGAACCTATGGGTGCGTGCAATGACTGACTGATACACATTTAACACGAGTCTCTCACAGTGAGCCCCACTCGTCATCATCGTTACCGCTAAAATATTTACAAAGCGAAAAATTTGCTTCGTCATATTGATCATAATTAAATTATAGCACAATATATGGTAACATTGCGAATCTCATATTTTATTTAAATTATAGTAACCGGACATAGATGTCCCAAGGCTGGATGAGGCTTTATCTCTTAAGGGAAACTTTGGAACTTGTTCCACGCCGCTGTGTGTGTGTGCTTTAGCCACGGTGTCGAGTGCGGATTGGTGGGCTCAGTACGAATGTGCGGCAGCTTCATCTGATATCCGAAGGTATCCTCACGATACTTTCATTCGCCGAGCACAGTTTGGATTGTTAACAGTCTCTCAAACCTCTCAACTAAACGGAACAACAATGTACATATACATATGAAGCTTGCTGTGAGTGAGTTTAATATTACATTATGTTACGCGTTGCATTGTTTACTCGCTTAGGAAGTTCTTTGTCCGAGCGGCGAGCATTAAGCAGTGGGTGAGTCACCCGTGGCGCGAACGAGCGCGCTATAGGCAGCAGGCTGTACGGCACCTACCTACAGTTGCGGAACACCAAGGCGGCCCGCTCCTCTAAACCAGCTCCAAGGACTTCATGTCACCACACTCATCACTCGCGAACTGCACTACTCTTAACATATAGTGTTACAACTAATACTATGTGCCTTTAATTATGAACCTTTAATATTATTAAAATCCTTTGTAATATTTTTATTTGAAACTTTTTTCAGCGGTTATCACTTCCAGTCACACAAAACTATAGATCTGTCTTGTCGGGTACACCTGAATAATGAAAAACAAACAAACCAAAGGGAATCACAAGGAAATAAAACATTACACGGCTCGCATTGGGTCGTCGACGACTCCACGTGGCGCTCCGCAAGTAGCCGTTCCAGATATTCGTATCAAACGCATACGGTTACCCGCCGTATTCCTGACACGGACGCGGATATACTCGTGTCAATGTAATGAACATGTTTATTCGTTTATTACTTTCAGTGAGCTATGTTTTTGTTTTTGTAATTGAATCGCTCAAGTAATTGAAATGACCATAAACATTCCATGAAAATAAGAAATTGAAAAATATATATATTTTATTGTTAAGCAAAGCCGTCAAGGATTGTAATGTTATGATCTTCGAAGAGGCGATGTCTCGAGACGTCAGAACACGCCCGCAGGAAGAAAGATGGCGACGTCAATAGACAAGCACGGAAGAGACGCAATGCTTGGCGACGGATGCAAAAATAAACAGAGTTTGGAGGGTAGTGGGTGAGGGTCGCAGGCGTGTATTAATAGCACGCTCATTGAGGCGCTCACCGCGCCGCGCGCTGTCTACTGTATATGTTCCCTATATCGGTACGGCAATCGCGTAAACAAGCACGCCGCGCGGCTCTACGCGCTCCTCCCGGAGCATCGGCCGCTCAAGGCCGTGCGTCGTGAGAAGGACACATGACTTGACTATTGTGTCGATGCGCGATCAAGTCGCTAGTGATGGACTACGAGGCGACGAGGCGACGACGCGGCGGGCGCCACTGAGCCGACACACTGGACGGTCGATACGGGCGCGGCTCTCCTGCGACGCCGCGGAGCATCGGGAGCGATGGGATATCACGCCGCATCACTCGATGACCGCATAAATATCGGTAAACATCGAGTGAGCGTCCAATTCGAAAACGGAGGCCGTCGTTCTAGACGAGGAGAAGTGAAGGAATACTTTCGAGTCCAACCGACAATCGATCATCATATGGTATGTCATCGCCATATAGAATATGCACAGCTAAAAAACTGATCTCGTTCGATCGAGATCGCACAATCCAGGTGAAGTCGCATCGGGCGGACGAGTGTCGTCGGCGGCGCTCACCTGCCCGCGGCTAGGCGGCCGGTGCGGCCGGGGCGGCCGGAGCGCGCGAGGCGGCGGCGGGCGGCTCGCCGGCCATGCCGGCGCTAGCGGCGGCGCGGGCGCGGCATGGGGCGGGCGCGCGGCCGGCGGCGGGCGAGGCGGCGAGGGCTGCACGGGGACAGGCCGCGGCCGGGGCGCGACTGAGAGATCGACCGCGCCGCGGCGTCGCCTCCCCGCCGCCCGCGGTCGAGCGCCGCGCACGCGCGCCGCGACGCCTTGCGCGCGTCGCTCCGCGCCTGACCTAGTGCGGGCGCGTCGCCGACCCAGATAGCGCGCCCGGAGGCGACCGACTCGCGCCGGAGGAGTCCCGAGCGCGGAGGTCTCGCGTTCCGGGTGCGTAGCGCCTCGGTCGATGAACCGTTACGCTGTCGGTCCTCGGTACCCGACCTAACCGCCTATCGCTATCTACTTCGTACATATTGATTTTTGAACTAGTGCGTCATCGTCCATTTTCATTCATATACAAGAGACGCGTGTTTATAAACGTGTGGGTATGGTATACACTAACGTAGTTATTACTTTTTGTTTTTCCTAATGCATTCCAGCAATTATAAAAACGGCTGATTAAAATATTTTACAGCATACTTTGCGATCGTTAACAAAATACAGAAATGTAATGTTCCGTACCAAGCCCTTACTGGCGACATATTTAGGTATGCTCACCAGATAGTGCAACTCCGGCATATACTTACATTATTTGATACTTAAGTCGCAGATGGTAGGACTTAGGATGGATAACGGTTATTAAATAAAAGTATTGATAAGTTTCTTAAATAGCCTTCAAAGACAAATTCTCCCTGATTAACACAAAGGGATTCATCACTTGCATGATTATCTCATAACTTAGACTTTCTTCGATATAATTTTGCTTTTAAACTCTCTCCAGCACGACCTCTCCGTAACTCACCGCCCCAGTCTCCGTTTTTTTAATTCCAGTATCTCCCTCGTCCATTGCAGACTAATCTAAAACTTAAATCAATATACACTTTTTCAAACTAAGAGTTGATGAACGAACGGCTTCGTATTTCCTTACAGATGGTTCTCGTCTGATTGCATTGACTTAATGTTTCGTGTTGCCTACTTGCGGATACACGTGGTAGGTCGCGAGCTAATTAGAGGCTTCGACGGAAACATGCCGCCCGGCGATCGTTACTCGTAACCACCTCCTTTATGACGTCGCCCGGCGTCCGATGTTCTTTGTTAGAGTTGTTTCAACTTGAAAGTATAAAATCAGCTAAAGAATATCTCCGCAGTAACATTAGCGAATGATTACTACAGCTCTCAGAGAGGTTAATATTTATATAACATCCCGTTCTATTTTCCATTGTTTTATTTTATGATGGCATCACAGCGGTTTCCCGGTTGGATTAGATCGTCAGTTCCCTCGTGACGTCGTCGTAACGAATTGATGAATGGTATAAATCGGCCCTTATTCATTATTTGTGAAGTATCTGACCCAAATTATTTTAAAAGACCATTTTTTATGTACATACATACTTATTTATTGCAGAATGACCAATGTACCGCCCGACAATAAGTAGCAAATAAATCAAAATTCATCAATCGAGAAGTATTTCACTTACATTTTGCACGCAATCATTTCTTTCGATTTTTTAAAATTTCTGGGTTCGTTATTGTTATGAGAACCTATCACGTTTTCTCATAAAATCGTTAATCTGTTTCCGTACCTTCATAACAATACAAACATAATATACATAGCGAGCTGTATTGCCGACGGTTTCATTGACACAAAAATATAAAATATTCTGCGCCGCCAACAACAGGAACAAAGACGTCATGTCCCTTGAGCAATTACACTGACTCGCAATAATATTTAACAGCAGAATAACTGAGGAGTACGCTTGGGCGGGTGGGCGCAAGAAGTCTTTGTTGTTGAACGCGGATGTGACTGACAATAATGAACTTTCTAAATGTTATGTCATTTACATTACATAAAAATGTTTCTGTAGTATAACCATTGAACAGCAATCGACTTTAAGCTCGTGCCGGTCGCGCCGGTTGAGCCGGTCGCGCCGGTCGCGCCGGCCTCGGCAGCAGCTGCGACGGCTAGCAGTGCAGTGAGTGTAATCATGAGAGGTTCTAATGTAATATACATACGTTTGCTTAAAAAAATATTAACGTATCTTATAAATAATGTGGTTAACATGTAATCTTACAGATAACAGTTTTTCCAGCGAGAAATACGCATTTACTTCTTGCCTGAATCTTACTAATTATATAAACTCTAATGTATATATTCGTATCTGAAGTCACAATTGCAAAAGTTCATCAGTGACTGCGGTAAATCCACCTTCAAATATTTGTTGGCTTGGGCGAATATTAATGCTTCGCTCATGGTAATATTGATTATTTATATGAAAGATTTCATGTTGTATAATTTACATTTGGAGATAATTCAAGGACACCATTTAAAAAAAATACATTTTCAACCATGCGTAGATAAGCAGGCTCGCTAGTAATAAACTGGAATCAATGAAGTAAAAAGAAAAACAAAATTGTACAACACATCACATCACAATTATTACTTCATGAAACTAACGACGTCTTTGTTACCGTCTACGGCCGTCACAAATAGCTTTATTTGACATTCTTTGTTTTCTATCCGGCTTCGCGATCGTCAGCGTAGATACTCGTAGCGCCGCCGGATCAGGCGAGCTTAAATCACGTCCTGCTACGTACCCGTAGTAGGTTCACAGGATTGTTTGTAAAAAAATACCGAAAGTCGTTATTTTTATCATTGGTAAAATATTTTGTGTATACCCTTAAACATGGCAAAATTAAGGAGGACATAAATATGCGCCTAATCGAAATAAGCTATCCACTCTTTGATTAAATATAGTTGATTTTTAAAATGATTGCACAAGTTTCCACCCGAGTCAGCAAAAATACAATAACATTCAGAACAATAATAAAATCAGTAATAAATCTATTTGTCTGTCTCATATACTTAATTAGTACAATTTACTAATGTAGATCCTTCAAACTCATTGATTTGAAATACACGTCGAATACTATTGGCTTACATTAGATTGTTTTTATAAAATGCTCGCTAAAAAGCAACACTTGTGTTGTTGTGTTCCGGTTTGAAAGGTGAGCGAACCAGTGTAACACACGAGTGACATCGCACTTTCATTCTCAAGGTTGATGGAAAATAGACGATGTAGATGTAGAGGGTTAGTGTCGATGGGCGGTATTAAGCATTTCCCGTCAAGTGGACTCTTGCCAGACTATAAATAACGTAATAAATGTAATAATACATAACCGTACAGTATAAATAACCGTTTAATAGGTTTTTCAATTAGGGAACACAACATCTAGACACGTGGTAGCGTCAAGCCAAGCTCACGAAAAAGAACTAGCGGGCAGCACAGTGTGTAATATTTGGAACAAACGAACACGAACCATTTGGAGCCACTTTGGACCCCCTCATAACTCAAAAACTATTTCACATAAACGTGTCAAATTCGTCTCATCTAGTGAGACTCGCGAGATACATATGTGCTTCAAATTTCATTAGAACATCTCTGGCTGGCTGGCTGTCATAAGTTTTGATTATCCCGTATCAAAACTTATGACAGCCAGTCTTTATGTGGATTTAAGGTCTTAAATATATAACGAGTTGAATACCACCTTTAATTTTTTTATCCAAATATTTTCGATTTTGTACTTATATTTAGGAGCATTTATTTTATTATTATATTTATTTATTTGTATTCGACTTTCGTATTTATTACGCTAATAACTGAGATTTCGTATTAATTATTGCTTCAATATTTAGCGCACATCATTAGAGTAAGATCATTATTATTATACATAATTAAATAATAGACATTTCGGTAAACGGCGAGCGATGCGACGCCGGAGCAGTGAGGTGGGGCGAAATGTTGAATCGCTTAAGAATGGGTAAAGTAAAAAGTCAACACAGTTGTACTTTATCTAATCGAAACCTCAAATTAACCGCTAAAAATATCTTATGTTTATTTCCCACTCAAAATATATGTAACCAGTTTAATACTGCAATGTTGGCAAGTATGGAACACAAAAAAGAATAATTGTATACCTCGTAACCGTAGGAAAATACAATATTTTAACAAAAACCATTTGGTATTAATTTTGTTATAAATAAGTACTTACTAATAATTTATGTATAAAAAAGTTATGTAAAAAATTAAGTTATGATATAGGCCTTGGTTGACTTCAACGACAAAAGAAGTGAGATCTAAATGGGTGCTAAGTTTAATGGTCAGTCCTGAAATTTATTTATAACAACATAAAAAAACAATTCTGTTTATATCTTGGGAGAATATATTGTCGCCTAAGGTCTCATTTCACATTTATGTTTTGATGGGATTAATTAATACTATACTATAGCTTGAAGCCCCTCTCGTTGACTGCGAAGAAAGAATGATTGTCGTAGAATAATCATCGTGGCCCGTAAAGCGGAATAGATAGCTACATCTTATTAGTGTTAATTCAGCCAAGTTTATCTAATAAAAGAGAAATGTGCGTATATATATGCATATGTATATAATATAACCTGATCCGAACTGAAACTATAAATATTTTTTTATGAACTATCAACACACTACATAAAGAAATCAGATTAAAGAGGGAAGAAGTGAACAGTTTGGAACATTACCGTAGTGAACGTCATTACGACTCCACCGGACTGATACTGAACGCTTAGTTCGCTCCGCCACTCCGTAGCGAAAGCCTGACCGCCGGCTCATCCGAAGCTGGAAGTGCACACTGGCGGGCGGCGCGCGACGAAGATCGATACATTTGTAAGTGCGAGCCGGCGCGCTGAGCGCAGAGTTCAGCTCGTCGACCGCGGCGAGCGCGGGCGTATCGATCGCGGCTCCGGCGGGCGGCGGGCGAGGCGGTCGGCGCAGCGCGGGGGCGACTCCCCACATCGATCGCCGCCCCGCGCGGTGGCGGCGGGCGCTAGTAGGCGCGCACCCGCGACGCGGCCGGCAGCGCCACGGGCCCGCAGCCGCAGCCCCTGCCTCGAGCCGCGAGCAGAAGGTACGCCGCGCCCGCCCCCGCGGCTGCACCTCCCGGCTCGTGCAGCTGCAAACGCTGCCGCGCGTCGCACGCCTTCTGCAGGCCCACACGCAGGGCGATCGCGCGAGGTGGTGCACCCGCGGGGCGGAGGGGGTAGCCCGATCTCGTCTATACCCACTAGCGATCATATCTCACTCGAATTCCACTATGATGTTCCCTTTAATATTGCTTTCAAATATCCATTCACGTAAACATTAACAGACAAAGCGTAGCGTTTCGCAGCTCGTCCAACAAATTCTGATTAAAAAAAAATCATGATTCATTGCTCTGCGCTTTCATGTCAAAAATATAACTTTATAACAGTACCACCATTAACATATATAACAGTATCCACCAAACTTTTTTTAAGAAGCAATAACATCAAATGTATTCTAAGGTTAAAAAGTTATATTCCAAAATAGCGATATATTACCGCAGGAATTATACATTAAAAAACTTTATAAGTATCTTCATAAAGTCATGAACAATTTGCAATCTTAATAATATGTAGTATTAAAAGCATAAATTTGCAGAGCTCTAGTCGGTAGCACCGACGATGGAGGGAGGCGCGGGAGTGGGCAGCGTAGCTTCCCTAACGATGGACTGCGAGGATATGTTTAAAGAGATAACAAAAAAGCTATACGGCGAGGAGGCAACCGTAGGCGTGGGAGTGGGAGTGGGCGTAGGTGGTGTTGTGGGTGTGGAATTCCCCGCGGCGGAGCGTGATCTACAGGATGACGAGCTGCGCCCCGAGGAACACATTACTGCGTGGGGTCTCGCTGCGCTCATGCAGAACGGCTTCCCTCCTCCGGGAATTTTACAGGTTTCTACGTCATGAAATAAAATAAAAAATAATCCTTTTGAATTATTTTATTAACAGCCGAAGAATAATCTTCAATCTTTCAATTAGTTAGACTTAATATGAACCACCGCAACAATTTTTATAAATATATCATTTCCTAACGTCAGGCTAACTTCACACCCCGCACGGACCCGACGGCGGAGGACAGGTGGACGGCGGCGGAGGAGCCGCTGGCGTGGGCGCACTCGCGTGTCGCCGCATACAACCCCGCACAGCGCCTGTTCAAGTGCGCGGACTGCGAGTGCGTCGGGTTCCTCGCCCGCGTAGCAGAGCACTGGCTCGGTACGCATTCGCAGGCGCGCGCCTTTCAGTGTCCGCTGGCCGGGTGCGGGTTCGCGAGCGGGTGGGCGCGCGCCGTGCGACAGCACCTCGCCCGCGACCACCACTCCGACCCGGCCGCCGCCGACCACCTCCTGCGTGACAACCCTGCCCTCGACGACCTCACACGTTACCTCCAGCGACTCAAAACTAAGGTGAATTGTGACCTTAAGGCACAGCTAGGAACTTAGTTTAAGAATATGGCTAAATCGTCGTTCATAAATCTTTAACCTGCACACATTAAGTTTTGCCTGATGATATTTCATTAAAAAATTGTAACAGGTCGAGACCGCACGCACCGAAAGACGAACGAGCGCCAGCACCGTGGTCGCGAGTACTGTCGTAGGGGAGACGACCGCGCCGCAATCCGAGAGTGGTGGCGAGGGCGGAAAGCGTTACGCGTGCGCCGCATGTCCATACGCGACCGACCGGCGCGACTTATTCACGCGCCATGAAAATATTCACCGGGACGAGAAACCCTTCCACTGCTACCTATGCCAGAAGCAATTCAATAGAGCAGATCACGTTAAGAAGCACTTCCTGCGCATGCACCGGGACCAGCCCTACGACTTGAATCGTATCCGGCGCACCAGCGTGAAGAGTTCAACTAACGGAGCAGGAGCGACACTGTACTGCGGCGCACAGGGCGGTGGCGGCGCCGTGGCGACTGCTACCAAGGCCACTGACACGGCGCTGCCGACTCTGCCGCCCGCACCCCCCGCCGAATGCCGCGCCGCGCCCGTCAAACTGGAGCGCGCGCCCCTCGTCAAGACCGACACGCCGGCCTCCGCAACCCACAAGCCTAGTGCATCGAGTCCGGTACGACGTAAGGTAGGATTTTTTATCTAGATATCATCACCTATAATTACTATTTATCATCAGACAGAGACATTATAATCATAGCACTGCATTTGACATTTACTTTGAACTATGATTATTTTAAAAATCGAGCAGGGGGAGCGCCGTTACGCTTGCTGTTACTGCGCGTGGTCCGGCGTAGATAACTGGTGTCTGAAACGGCATCTCAACACTCACTTGAAACCGTTCGCGTGCGCTCTGTGCGAGTATAAAGCTGCGCGCGCCGAGCGGCTCGCCACGCACGTGCACAAGGTGCACAACAAAAAGGCCTGCGCCAAGTGTCCCTTCCTAGCGGACGATCAACAACAACTAGCGCTTCATCTACGCGACGCCCAGTGAGTGAAGGTTCTAAATTTCTCGAGAATATTTCAAGAAACGCTCTAATTACAAGGTTAATACTATTTTTCACAGCCACATCGAGAGTCGCAACTTAAAAGTTCCATCGGGAGTGAATCGCGGAGGGTTCGCAAGTGCGCCACAAGCTGCACCGGGAGGCGCCGTGGGAGCGACGGGCGCAGTGCAGGGGTCGGGCGCGCAGGCGGTGACCGCCGCGACCGCGAGCGGCGCAGGCGGGGCGGGCGCGGTGCCGGGCGCGGGAGGGGCGGGCGGCGGGGCGGGCGCGGCCGTGGGCGGCGTGCGGCGGCGCGAGAGCAGGGCAGCGGGCGCAGCGCGACTCTTTGGCTACCTGGAGGCTTCGGACGGGTCGGGTGACGAGTACGAGCCGCCGCCGCTACCGGCCGAGTTCGGCGCCGCGCCGCACTACGCCCGCGACAAGGAGAACGCCGCTCCTCCGCCACTGCACCACGCTCTGCATCACGATCACTGCCTCCGCTATTAGTCATGCAACCTTCTCCGCCGACAACAATAAACCTTCTGTACCATACTATGATGCAGTTTCATTTATAAACCTCAGTTATTGATATTAACGACTATAAATCTACTTTAGGACACGTAAAACTGATTATACTGAATTATTTGTCCACTAATATATAATCGAATTCTTCTCTAGACATACTCAGCACTAGAAGTTTCGTAGACAGCTATTAATTCTAATAAAGACACTTGTCTTGAACTCTCGAATATATACATACAGTTGGGAATGGCCGGCCTGACTGTAAAAGGTCAGAAAAATACCATCATTTTTTATTCTCGAATACTCGTATAGATAGGTTACAACCGAATCGATGAATGACAATCATCCATCTTTTATACCTAGGTTGTGTGGAGGAAGTATTTTTTCCTGTTGGCACAATTGATCTTTACAGCCTGACCGATAGCGATGGGCGGATGAACGATGGGAATACCTTTCCTCGCGAGAACGTAACGATCTCAATCTCCATCCTAAGGTTGCGTCTTACATGGCCGTAACTAGATTCAGGACATGGATTATGGTCAAGGGTTGCAAAATTATTAGGCATTAGGTATTTAGATATGCATGTATTTAGTAGAAATACATGCATCCATAACGTTTAAATTATATTCTATCAAAATATTACTTATTGTTTGTATGTAATCTTCACATGTACAGACATAGACACACGCATTTACAAAATGCCATCTACTGGTTGACAAATGTAACTTTTAGTACCTGTTTATTAGTCAAGGTAACTGAACGTCGTTAAAAGTAAACGAATCGTCACTAGTGTCGAAGAGAGCGTTAAAATTAATCTGAATAATTCTATAATATTACTACAGTATTTATTACTAGAGTTTAGTTTTAAAATACTATTTAATTTTATTATTTTATAACAGTTATTGAAGTATGTGAATATTACTTGTTATAATTTACGTCAGCTAACAACAATGGTACCTACTGATTTCGGATATTAGTATAATTTATTTTAAATTGAGGGCCCTCTATTTTAACAAAGCATTAGGTGCCGAAGTGGCAGTTCCAAGCGAAAAAAATAAATGACATTTATGTTAATTTATTAGTTTGAAATGATTCAAAATAAGTTTATTAATTGTTTAAAACTGACTTTAAGGCAATAAAAATTACGTTATTAGATTTACGAATGTTAGAATCAGAGAAAATAGTATTACCATAATTTGTAAGCACACGCCTAGCAAACCCGAATCGCGAAGAGAGAACCTTCGTAGAGACGAGTGGTTAATTTGGTTGATTCCGTAAGTTCAAACACGTATTCTTATACAAACTCTTTATAATATTTACGAATTTAATACATAAATTTAGTAAGGGTTTGTCCATGTGTTGACAATAAATATATAAAACTTATTATAATATACATTTAATTTATTTAGTTCAGACGTACCCCACGGTAACGCACAAATATCTCGGGAATTTATTCAATTATAATTTTAGTGGACCAAAGAATCAAGTAGCAGGGATCTCACATCTCACACTCAATCACACGCACTCACTTGTTTCAATCGTTGTGAAAAAATAGCATCTGAAGTTCCATCTAGTGTTAGTATATCGTGATGAATAAGACCTAGGTTATAATTCTGTTGAAGGCAATACAACGAATATTAATGAAATGGACAACGAATAGAATAAATCGAGTCGAGTGGTATCATTTTATTTATTTATTTAATAAAAAATAAAATAATGAGTGACGAATACATGATCGCGGATCGCGCAGATCGCGGATCAAATATTTTTTTAACTCAGGCAGCAATATTATCTGCGTGAAATACTTATTTAAATGTTGGCATTTGGATAACACAATTCTATAAAGAAGTATAAACAACTTTTGGCTATAACTGAAGTGAGAGTGAGTATTTAAAAAGAAAAAAGATTATTTTTAATTTGTATAATTTTTATCGTTATATATTATAGTGCTTGTTCGGAATCTAGAAACATTGTCTTTAAAATGTTGTATTTTTTAATTTTTTTTTTTTTTTTAGACTAAATATTTATTTATTTGTTTGTAATCAACAGCGTTTTTCAAAACATAATTATAGTTTTACATTGATTTAAAATGTAAGGCCAAAAAGATTACAATGTTTAAAGTATTGAAAATAAACATTAACAGAATGACTCAAACAGAAAAAATATAAAATAGAAACGATAACAAACCAAACATTCAAATATTGAAATATTGAACGATATTCACAATGGAAGCACGAGCTCGCGTTGTCTCGCGCTGGCTTGTGTCTGTGTGTGTGTGTGTGTTTGTGGTGAGTTTGAATGTATGTGTGGTTTGTGTAATTATTTTACTTTTTGTGTGTATATCTAAATGAGATATATCTAAATGAGAGAATATTTTATTGTACGTTCGCGCAAGACGCAAAGTAATAGAATTTTTGGCGTAATTTGTGTTACATTTAGGCACAGAAAGTAGGTTTACATTTCGTGGTCTAAAGGGAGAAACATTGAGTGAAAAAGACGATACTAAGCTAGGACAATCAGTTCTACCAGTCAAAATAGCCTGTAGTAAAAGCATATCACTCAAGTTTCTTCTTTGTTCGAGAGATTCCATTCTATAATAGACACAGGCTTCCTCATAACTGTTAAATTTTTTGAAATCTTTAAATGCTAAGTACTTGAGGAACTGTTTCTGTATGGATTCGAGTCTTTGAATGTGGTTGGAATATAAGGGCGACCAGATATTATTCGCGTATTCCAGTATACTCCTAACGTACACATAGTACAGTGTCTTAATACATTCGATGTTACTGAAAGAACTAGTTGCTCGCTTGATAAAGCCTAGTTGTTTAAACGCCCTATTTACGACAACTTCGATATGTTCAATCATCGATAATTTGGAATCAATTTTGATACCTAGGTCTCTAATAGTATTAATTTTTGAAATGTTTGTGTTATTTATTTTATAGTTGAAAGAAGTTAATTGTCTTTTACGAGTCAAAGTTATATAGTGTCATTTTTTTATATTAACTACTATTCTGTTTTTAGCATAGTATTCTGATAGGGCATTTAGGTCTTCTTGCAATTTGCGACAATCTTCAATAGAACGTACTTTAGGAAAACTTTTTTATCATCAGCGAACATTAAATAATGTGAATACTTCAGGCAGTTTCCAATATCAAAAAGATATGCGTTATATAAAAGAGGACCCAAAATGGATCCCTGGGGTACCCCTGATGGAACGGATACAAAGTCACTTCTAGCACTGCCTGTTACTACTGCTTGCATGCGATTTTTAATATATGATGTCAACCACCGGAGCAAGTTACCATTAATTCCAAGGACGCTGAGCTTCTGTAAGAGAATGATGTGATCTACACGGTCGAACGCTTTTTCAAAATCCGTGTAGATAACGTCAACTTGACTATTTTCGTCCATGCTCTGAAGCACAAAGTCCGTGAATACCACCAAATTTGTAACAGTGGAGCGGTTTTTCATGAAGCCGTGTTGTTCATAAGGAATGGATCTAGCTATAATAAGGCTTATATGTTTATATACAGCAGTTTCAAACAGTTTGCTTATCACATTGAGGATTGATATGGGTCGATAGTTTTCTATTTGGGTGTTAAGTCCACTTTTGTGGATGGGTACTATAAGGGCTTCTTTCCATATGTCAGGGAAGCTACAGAAAACATTGATGGATAGGTTAAAAATTATGGAGAGTGGTTTCGCTAAATATTTGGCACATTTATTTAAGAAAAAAGGAGGGATACCATCACTACCCGCACCCTTATTGGTCTTAAGTGATTTAAGCAGTTTAAGTACGTCATCTTCGTCAATAATTATTTTGCTAAGGGATTCTCTGTGTGTTGAATTTGGGATGTTTAATGCGTCATATGAGTTATCGGGTTTTATAAAAACACTCTCAAAGAATTGGCTAAAGCCTTTACATATAGAAGGTTCATATGTATATGTGGTATTGCCAAGTGTAATAGCCGTTTTTGTTAATTTTTAATGACTTTGTGTAAGAGAACAGAAGTTTAGGGTCCTTGAGAATGTAAGCTTGCATGCGTTGAGTGTAAGATGTGTGGCATTTGCTTTGAACCATTTTTTGTCTTGCCCTTAGTATAACAAACTCGTCATAGTCTCGAGGATTATTATGTTTTTTCCATAATTTATGTTTTTTAAGTTTTTCTTTTACTATGTGTATTAGTGATTTGGAATACCAGATTGGAAAATTAGACTTAAATTTAACCGTTACAGGAACAAAATTTTTAATAGCCTCCCTTAAGATTGAGTAAAATATCTCGATAACATCCTTCATAGAATTTGCAGATAGAATTTCGTGCCAATTTATTTTAGACAGGAATTCATTTATTTTCGAATAGTCTCCTTTGAAAAAGTTGGGTTTTTTGATAGGTTTTTGAGGGATGCTACGAACTAATAAATTAGAAAGATAAATTCAAGACACGGATGGTAAGCATCTTCCGAGACTAATGGATTGGGACAATGCTTGACTTCAAAGTTTATGTTGCTAAATAAGAGATCCAAGGTATTGTGTTTGAAATTGACAATATTGTTTTGTTGTTTCAGGCCGGACAGATTACATATATCTTTGACGTTATTGATCGAATTTAGTAAATCGTTTGATTCACGGTTTTTTATAATTAGTTCGCAATCTGACCACACAACATTGGGTAAGTTGAAGTCACCAGCTAGAATAATGTAGTCGTTCGGTTGGCTAATAGCGATTTCAGCTAAACGAGAAGAGATTGAATCAAGCCGGGAAGGTAATAAGTTATCGGGAGGCGCATAAATTAACCCGACGTGAATTTTACGATTTCCTTGAAATTTCAGAGATTCAGCAGGTATAGTCACCCATAAGGATTCTACACGATGGCAAGTCCATTCACATCGATGTTGAATTCGCAATTTTTTGAGGGCACAAATAAGTACGCCTCCGCCCTTTTTTTCTTGGATGTTTCATGGTTTCGGTCGCATCGTAGAACATCATACCTATTATCGCAGATTTCGCTGTCGTATATACTATCTGTAAGCCATGATTCTGTTATCAAAATTAAGTCAAAATTATGACTTAAGATATTATGCCTAATTTCGTCTGTCTTAGTGCGTAGACCTCGTACGTTTTGGTATAATATACTTAAAGGATTAGCACCTGAAGATGTGCATGGTGAGTACCGTAATATTGTTCAAATCCGTATATAAAGATGTGCGCAATGCACAACTCATATTATTAAAAAGTATAGAGAAAAAATAGGATACAACGCGTAAAATTTTATCTATTAAAGACAGATCGATTTTTTCGAGATGATTGTTTGCTGTATGATGAATGCGATTTGGAATTACAAGCTGAAGTGTGTGTAATATAGCATCTTGTTTATTTGTGCGTTTGCGGAACTTGAAATATTTCAATTTTTGTGTTATGAGTGAGAGTGTTGAGTGTGTGTAGTGTGTGCATTGCGAATATTTACAAAAAAAGATAAGGTCCATCAAAAATCCTGAAGCGTATTCAAACAACTCAATAATTATACAATATTTCAATGACAGCTTGTCAATGATTACTCTATCTTCTGTAGGTCTTTTTCGAAACGTATATTCAGAGCCGGTGATTCTTCGTTTTTCCTTAAAAAAATTTACAATAATTAGTGTCCTGTTATGGAAACCGAGCCTAAATCCAGGCGTTTTTTTCTAAAAAGTACTCATTTAATGAAAAATAAGACTTATTTATTAATTTAGTCTTAATGAACTTTTTAAATTTCGTAAATGGTAAATTGGTTACATTCCTCGGTATCTTCTTATATATGCGTAAACCATTGCCCAAAAATGTTCGTTGTACCGTATATGCTAACGGAAAGTAGGGGTTACAAGTTTATTCTTATTTCTTGTATTAATTGTATGTATATTAGCTTTATTGGAATACTTTTGTATATTCTTCTGTATAAACGTTATATTATCATAAACATATTGTGAAGCAGCCGTTAATACACCTATTTCTTTAAATTTTTCGCGTAATGATATCCTAAAGCTAATATTGTAAATACTTAGTTCGAATAGCACTTTTCTGCAGAATAAATATATTTCAAAATCTGCTGCATTACCCTACAACAACATTCCATATGACATAAGACTGTGAAAATTACTAAAATAAACTAGTCTAGCAGTAGGTCTAGTAGGCATTATGTCCGTGAGTTTTCTTATTATTTTTATAGCATAAATGGCACTACTCAGTTTCCCTGTTAGAGTATACAAATGGGTGCCCCACTAAAGTTTGGAGTCAAAGGTTATCCCTAGAAAGTTAAGTTAAATAATTCAAAGTTTCCATTAATGGAATGAAGCTTTTCTGTAATGAAAAACTCGGAACTGATCGCGGAGCTCGAAATGTCAACATGTGATATATAACACTAATTATAATCATTATCAATTTTGCAGGCTACACTTATCAAAATGGCGTATTACTGTAAGTTGATTGTCAATACCTTACGAATGAGATACGAAGTTATTTTTTTTACAGAATCCCACTGGAGTACAACGAATAAGTATCCACGAGGATTAAAACAATTAGTTTTCTATTTTTGATGTATACCTATACAATATAAATTATCTCCCTTTTTATTACAGTTTTTGTATTGCTTTTATATGTTACTTATATTATTAAACAAACATTGCGTGTGAGAAAACAAATATTGAAAGCAAACATTTAACATTTTTATTTGGATACATCAGTGGAATCTTCATTTATCTTCCGTTAGAGGAAGACTCTTCTCTTAGTATGTTTTGCAGTACACGCGGTGAGAATGGTCATAAAGTTCTGACGTAACAATAGAAAAAATACAATTGTACTGAGAGCCTTAATAAAAAAAAAAGAAAATAACTAAGCGTATGTCAGAGTGTGACACGCGACGACGAACGATACGTCGACCTTTGCGAGCGCTCGGCGCAAAGATAATACATATAAAGCATACTGCTCGGCGCGGAATGAAATAATTGTATAAGTATTGGTTCGCTTGACGATGTAGTTTTATAGAAATAACATGAAGTTTGAAGCTTAATATTGTGCATTTAGCTTGGTTTTCATTGCTTTTTTTCTCAATAATTATACAGGAGTTTATTTTGTATCAAAATTATACAGAGGACAATCTGCTCTTTTTGTAGTGTTTACAGAAATAACTTTCAACTAATTTTACGGGTAAAAACAAATATCAAATCACAGCGAATAGGGTATTCTACTATGTTTGAAAAAGTACTTACTTCAAAATTGTGATTCTCGTTGCCGTTTGCCTTTTTTTAAAACCGTAACCATCACCGATGATTCAATGAATTTTCATGTGCTTTATTTATGTTTATAATTCATCTCGTGCTCGGCGGTGTTTTCCTTCACCGCATGTGTCTAATTTTAACGAAATTCTATCACTTGTGTATCCAGCGACCCGCATTGGAGCAGCGTGGTGGAATAAAGTGAGGCCTCCTCTCCCTTTGAGAAGGTTAGTCTTCTCAAAGGGATAGGAGGTCTCAGTCCAGCAGTGGGAAATTTACAAGCTGTTACTGTTTGTTGTTGTGTATGTACGACCGACACTCATTCAACGTTAACGGCTATAAATATTTGATGTTTTATGCGAAAATAATGAATTACAATCGATATCGTTGGTGTATAATGTCTTCTTGTATAAATACTTACATTAAAACTCCAGTAAAGTTGTTTATCAAAGCGCGAGATGATATTTAAAAATGACAGTTTTTGCCTATATGACGTCACACACATAGCGACTCGTGTTTCAGGTCACGTTATATACAGACTAAAAATTCCGACTTCTTATTTTAATATAATAAAACAATAATATGCTTTTATGACTCAATATCTAAAATATATATATACATTTCTACATATATTTAAATTTTTATCAAATTTCATAATTTATTTATAACTACCAAAAGTAGCCTATTGTAAAATTTTTCAAAAACTTACAATTTTAACAAACAATTGGCAAATATCAGTGATGTTTATTTAGTATTTTTCAAATGATTTTATTAATAAGAAACTAAACCGTATTTTTCTTTATCTAAGTAATAAGTATTTGGCTTACAGTTCCTTTAAGAAAACTTGTGAAAACGGCTAGTTCGGCATGAACGCTGTTAATCGTAATGACCATTGTAGTTGTAAGTATACCGACATGTATGCAGTTTTTTTTTTATATACCTTATGGGGTACCTGGTGGTCAGCACCACTCATATATGTCTAATATTGTCTATGGGCAGCGATGACCACTTACCATCAGGTGGCCCATATGGTCGTCCGCCAACCCGTGCCACAATATAAAGAAATATTTTTTTTATATATAACCAACTCGAAGCCAAGCCAGGCTCCTTCTAGGCCCAGGCGATAAGTGTACTTCAGCTTGCTTGTCTTCAGTTCTTTCTTCAGAACTTTCACACTAACACATCAAATGTACACGGCGAGTATTTAGGTGTCATATGATACTTACCCGGAAAGTAGTAATAAGTAGGTGGGTCGTAAAAATATCGGTGAAAGAGGATCAAACTGAAGGGGGAGGGGATTTAGGATAAAGGCAGAAAGCAGCACATTAGTGTGAGAGATGAAAAGACTAAATCAGATAATACTGTTTATTGTAGGCGTAGTGCGGACAGCGGCCATCGCTACACGCGACCCGCCGTCCGACCGATGCGTCGCTTACAAAAATAATATGCTTATATGAGCACTTGTTAATAAAGTACTCGTCAATATTACATTATCGTATAAAAATTGCTCCCCAATATTCCATATGATTCACTCTCTGCGCCTCGGAAGCCGTCGACGACTCCTCGGCTTCGGGAGCAAAACGACGCTCGCTGTCAATATTACACTCGAGAGAGAGAATCATCTGCATCGAGTCGTCACGGATACATACACTTACACCTAAACGACACCGCGGCGCTCTCTGCCGGACAGTTTGGAAGCGGGCAGCCCGCGGCGCGCCGGCGCCGGCGGTCACGGCGCGGCGTCGGGCGCCGGCGCGGCGGGCGCCTGCGCGACTGGCGGCGCGGGCGGCACGACGGGCGGCGCGGGCGCGCGCGCGGGGTGCGCGGGGTGCGGGGTGGGGCGCCGCAGCAGCGCCGGCTTGGCGGCCAGCGCCGGCTTCAGCGAGCCGCCCGTCAGCGTGAGCTCCGCGAACTTGGCGGCCACGCGCATGGTGTTGCGCGCCGGCACGGGGCTGCCGCCGCTCGCCTCGCCCTCCGGCGCGCGCGCCTCCCCGCCCTCCGAGCACGTCTGTCTGTGAGCGCAGCGGGCGGTTAGAGAGCGCGAGCGGCGTCGGCCGGGGCGGCGCGGCGGGCCAGACCTGTGGGCGGCGGGGTGCGCGGGGTGCGCGGGGTGCGCGGGGCGCTTGCGGAGCGTGTCGCGGTTGTGCGCGAAGGTGTCGGCGGCGTCGGCGGCGCGCGCGGGCAGGTCGAGCACGAGGTCGGGCGTGCTCTCCGCCAGCCGACTGCGGTTAGGGAACGATTTTCACCAATGTTTCGTCTTCTTAACTTAAAATCTAATCTAATCTGGAATGAGACGCACCTGCAGGCGTCGTGCGCGACGGGCGCCGGCGGGTCGCTGCCGGCCTGCTGGCACAAAAATCTCTCATAACATATTTTTTAAGTTACAATATAATTAAAATCTCGGCGCACCGACCCCGCTGCCATCGAAACTATGATTTAAAATAATAATGATGGTATATATTTATAAATGGTATGTTTTAATTTTCGTATGAGGAATCTAAAATAAAAACAATAATAATGTTAGGGTTATTCGTAAATTCTGTCTTCCTCGGACTGTTGCCGCGGGTATTTCTTAAGTGAAATTTATCTAATGTTGTCTTAGATTTTCGCGATTATTACACATTGAAATAAAACTAGTTTTTTAACGGATTTAATCGCGTATATTAATTATTTTATTTTAACATCCCGACGTTTCGAGCACTTTGCAGTCTGCCCGTGACCACGAACACTGTGAATGAAATTTATCTGTCAGTGTTTCTAAGAACAAATTTTAAGGACTACTGATTTTCCCATAGTAATTAAATTGACGCAACTGACATTGTGAAATTGTAACAAACTGACAGGCACTTGTCAATGTACGGCGAGAAATTACATCACTGGTTTAGTAACTGTAGATCGGAGTCACATTTGAGTTTTACAATCAGATGGATATCAAATGGCTGGACAGCCACAGCCGTCGCTGAGACGACGACCAAAGCCACAAATGTACACATTTCATACTATATGGTTATACTATAGACAAAATTACTGAATTCTGTACTCTCAAGAAATTTAAAAACATTTACAAATTGCATCAAAGAATTCGTACCGTCAGTTGCAATAACATCGGCGCAAATAGACTCGCTGCTGTGAGATTACGAGATCAAAGATAAAATATATAGGAATATTAGCGTCGCTTGCTTTCGAATAATTACTAAGATTGCAATATTTCGCTCGAGTGAACCGTGTGTACATCTCTCGGCGGCCGATGAAGGTTTAATATTTATTTTATATTTCAACTTGGCCATATGGTATATACTATATATATACTTACCCCACTTACTCGACTACGTGTGCCGGCTTTTTACATTAGGATTACCGTAATTATGTTTGACGTTTCGTTTTCAGAATTGTGCCGAGCTTGGCCGTTTGTGCACAATTTTGTACAAAAGCATGAGAAACGTGCAATTACGCTTTTACGTAACATTGTTTGATATTTTCGTACGATCGCATTAGTATCACAAATTTTGACGTAGACATTTGTAAACCTTCAAACCACAAAGTGACTACCATGACGAACCGAAGAACGAACTGGCGCGACAGATCGGTCTTTTGAAAACTCGATAAAAAAAACCCGATATAAGCAGATAAGGCGACCGTTCATCTCGACGCCAGCTCGAATCCCCAATTTGCCTACAAAGCCCAGTAACTATATGAAAAACGATTAATTTTGCTTACGAATAGTGGAATTGTCTAATTGACTTTTACATTTTTATCGAAACTCTAAACCTCACATCACATATTCAAACATTTACCCTACCAGCCATTATGCGTCTAAGTAACAAGCTTATGGCAGTTTCTTTCTCACTCCTCGTAGACGATGCGACTATTCGTTAGCAAAACGAATCGTTTCTTAATATTGAAACCAGATATAAGTCTACGGACACTTAAAGCGAGTCGCCGCAGTCGGCGAGCGGGCTCTGCGTCAGTCGGGAACGAGAACGTTGCAGCTCCAATTTAAAACTGTCGATATTATTACTCACAAATAAAGTTACATTGCCATGTTATACAAATAATAAGGTATTGTTTATTATTCAGAACGATCTAATGGTAGACAGCCACGAGCTCGCCGACCGGCCGAGCACCGTTCCGGTCCGGTACCGCCACCGGCCGAGTTCGGATCATGCAGTGAGGCACCGCAACCACTACAGGCATAAGAAGCACAGAAATGAACCAAGTCAGCGAAAACCCACCTTCGTGCCGTCGAGACCGTTTCTAATGCAAGCGGCATGCGAGCGTTAAATCAAACCAAAATAGCGTTGCTTATATATTTATTTATATTTCATATAATACTGTTGCGCTTAAATAAGAAGCACCTTCGAGACATTACAAGTATCCTCCCGTGATATGGTCACATCCGTTCACAACTATCGTTTACTCAATGAAAACATTAATCACAATCAAATAAAAATAACCGCACTCAAAAATAGCAAAAAATATGTAGAGCAAGAATATATAAAACATGCATTACTTAGATGTTAATTAACCGTAAAGAACTTCCGTAGTGATCAAATAAGTTGTATTTAAGTGTATAAAATTGTACGAATAAAAATTTTAGAGAAAACTCAACCTCGCGACGCGACACTCGGTTTAAATATTTATAAATAGAGAAATAAACTCTAGTCTAATATTGAGATGGTTCGAGAGATAAATACATTAAAAAAATTTAATTTTCGAAGATCACTCGAATCATAGAATCGCTTCATTAAAAAATGCAAAATCTAAACGGAAGACGAGTGGACACGACTTCACCGAAAGCTTATTTTATCACTAACTTCGGAAAGGCCGGATTCACAATCCGAGCACTGTTATAATTGAACTATCGAGTGAGTAGACTAGGAGACGTCCCGCCCCCCGCGGGTCCCGCCGCCGCGAGCGCGGGACGGGGCGGGCGCGGGACGGGCGCGGGGCGGCGGGACGCGGCCGGGACTCAGGCGGGTACCTGCGGGGCGCGCCGCTCGCCGCTCGACGACCTGCACACACAGACAGGGCGGTGCTGATCAGTGACCCGCGCGGTGGGAGCCGCGGTACTGCAGGCAAGTAAAGCAACGTAGTGTCGTAAGCGACGGAATGACTGAGGGAGCGTACCGGCGCGGCGCGGGGCGGCGCCAGTCCGCGTCGGCGTCCAGGTCGCTGACGGCGCCGTCTGCAACACGCGCACGCGGACCTCGTTACTTATACAATTCAGTACTCCGTAAGCTGCTGGGTCAATGATATCTCGCGTATCTAAACCGGTTCCTACCGTCGTCGTCATCGTCGTCGTCGTCGTCGTCTTCGTCGTCATCGTACAGCGAAAGATCGCGCTGCGCGTCATCGTCGTCGGCGCGCGCGCAGGCGGCGAGCGGCGCGTCGGGCGCGTCCGGGCCGGCCGCATCCGGGCCGGGCGCCGGCTCGGCGCGCCGGTACAGCGCGTGCGGGGCCACGTCTTGCGGGAACACGTCGGCGTGGTGCAGGATGGCGCGCTTCACCAGCTCGTTGACGAGGTTCTGCGCCGCCACCTGCGCGCCGCCCTCGCCCCACGCCGCCAGCAGCGTGGGCCCGAGGCAGATGGCGAGGTTCCACGCGTCCATCATGTTGCGGTCCGCGTGCTCGGTCAGGTGCGCCAGGAACGCGAACAGGTAGCGCAGCACGAGCAGCGACGGCAGCGGCAGCGCGGCCAGCGTGTCGCGCAGGCGCCGCACGAATGACGCGTCGTCCGGCAGCGCCGCCACGCGCAGCAGCCGCTCCTGCAGCTGCGGCGGCAGTAGGGGCGGCCGCAGTTCGCGCAGGTACAGTTTCAACAGGCCGCACACGGAGTTGATGTCGGAGGCGTCGCGCACGTCCGCCAGAGGGTCCTCGCCGCGCTCGAAAGCCGCGCGCAGCGCCTGCATCTCCACCTGCGAGCCCGACACGCGGAACACTCCCTGGTGGTTCAGACCTGCAACGGACGGGTGCATAAGCAAAACGACGTCGGCCTCGCAGCCGGCGGTCGGCGGTCGGCGGTCGGCGGTCGCTCCGCGTGCGCACCGTAGGTGGCGATGACGCGCACGCAGGACGTGAGCACGGCGGGCAGGCGGTCGTCGAGCGGCGCGGCGAAGTGTCCGCGGCGGCGCGCGGCGGCGCGGCGCGGGGGGGAGGGCGGCGAGCGCGGGGTCGCGGCGCCCGCGCTGCCGCCCAGCAGGCGCTCGCGCACCGCCACCGCCTTGCTCTCCAGCCGCGCCAGGCGGCCCGCGCACGACACGTACGATCTGAACTTCTGAAAACGACCGATCGATCGTGTGAGTGCCGTCCGTGACGCGAGAGTCCGACGAGAGTGTCGTTTGGCTCACCGCGAGATAGTAGTCCTCCTGGTCTCTTCGCGGCGCATCGTCCTCGGCGGGAGGGGGCGCGGGCGGCACGGCCGTGGCTCCGAACAGCGTGTCCACCTCCCAGGTGGCGTCGGGCCCCTCCATCTGGCGCACGAGCTCCGCCTCGGCGGCGTCGAGCGTCTTGGCGGCCTCGCGGCACTCGGCGCGGAGGGTGCGCGCGCTGGCCTCCAGCTGCACGAGGCGCTGCGAGAGGTCCCGCGTGGCCGCGTCCGCCGCCTCGTCGCGCTCGTCGGCCGCGCCCTCCAGCAGCTCGCGCATCTCCTTGTCCTGCGCGGGCGGCGCGTCGCCGAGGTAGGGCAGCGGGCGCGGCAGGGCGAAGGCGGCGGGGTGCGCGGCCACGAAGCGCTGGCGGTCGGCGAGCGCGTCGAGCGCGTCGGCGGCGGCGAGCAGCGCGCCGGCGGCGGCGCACACGGCCTGCGCGCGCGCGCTCTCCGCCGCGCTGGCCGTGCGCACGGCGCGCCCCACCACCGCCTCGAAGCCGACCTCCGTGCACTGCAACGCGGGCGCGGGAGTTTAGTTCGACTGAATGCATATTGTAAAAACCGAAAGCGACTTGACCGAGACACGTCGTCCCCGCGAGTACCGGTGGAGCTGCAAAGCATCCATATGAGTGGAAGCCCGCTTTAGCCAATAGACTTTTCTGTACTGTATCTATTCGGAGGATAACTCACCAGCATTATATCTGCGATGTCGTCGAGGTAGTATCTCTGTAGGGTAGCGTTAGCCGCCTCTAAGCTGAGCACGTAATCTGCTCGAGCCCGCAACGCCTTCTGTCGAGCCTCACTGTGTCGCGTCCGACGCTGAAAACGTCAAACAGCGAACATCACGTAAGTCGTTTCTCACGACGATAACTGATCGACGAAACGACGTATCCGCATACCTTTTCGAGTTCCTTGTCGAGCGCCTTGATCTTCTTGTGGCGCGGCGGGTCGGCGGCCAGCAGCGCCTGGCGCGCGTGGTGCGCGTGGCGCAGCTTGAGCGCGGCGGCGCGCCACTCGGCCGCGGCGGCCGCGTGCGCCTTGCCGCCCGCCGCCGCCTCCGCCAGAGCCACGCCCACCTCCTCGTGCCGCTCCGCCACTGCACGCGCAACGACATGAGTCATCGAAGTAGAAATGGCAGTTCCACGTCGAGGGCTGAATGTCCATCTTACCGATATCTCGACATTTCCTATGCAATCGCAGCACGTCATCGGCGGCGCGCTGCAGACGGGCGGCGAGAGGTCCACCATAGAGGTCCGCGAGCGCGGCGTGATCGCGAGACAGCGCCCGAGTGTTATCGAGCGCTGCTTGCCAGCAGGCGTACGCTCCGGTTAAAGGCCACTGCTCTCGTCTGAAAGGAAACCGCAAAGATCATCAGTTGTGCGTTGCCTACAGACAGGCGACTGAAGAACATTAAGCCAGACAGGTTACACGATGTCATACTTGTGCTTCTGGTCCTTGTGCCGCTGCGCGGCTGCGCGCGCCAGTTTGTCGAGCGCTCGCGAGTACTCGTGCTCGAGGTCTGCTCGGCGGCGGCAGTAGTCGTGCAGCTCGCCCGCCACGCCCGCAGCCGCCTCCGCGCGCGCCTCCAGCACACGAGTCTGCTCAGAGAGCTGCACGCGGATGTCTGAAGAAACACGATATAATTTTGTTATTAAAAATTCTAACGTACACAGTGCAGCTCTAAATAAATCCTTCTCTTTTGCATTAGTAAATTCAATTATTTATCACACATTTAACCTTTCGTATATTTTTACGTGCATTTAGTGTGGTAGCACTTAGCAGGTATATATCATACAGCTGCAATGTGTGTTAAGACATACATTTACAAGGACAGGTCCAAAAGAGCGCAGAAATATTATTAAAACTACTATAAGGCAATTTCAATTGTCGTTGTGTTTTAGAAGCAGAACGACGCGACGCATCTTTGCGCCCTCACGACCCCTCACTACAATTCTGTAAAATGACTGATTTAAAAGTGATTGTAAAAGCCTACTTTAAAAAAGTATATAAGGTCGTGGGTTTTTCAAGCATTAAACAATTTGATTCATCTAAAAAATAGAGAATCGACAATTGCAATGTTCATGCTTTATTTATTTCCTTAAAGAGAACTGGAATTGTCCTTTCCACTCTTAACTGAACTAAAATACTAATTAATAAAAAAAAACGTTTATCACTACGTTTTAAATAAATATTTAAATTAATTGACACTTCTTATGTCATTAAAAAAATATTATATAGTTTTTTACTGAGACGGCCTCCTTCGACTCAACTGCCAACACTCAAATGTAATCACAAAGCTTACATCTCCCCCCTTCGAAATATAAATGAGAAAATTTATATTTCCTCTTAAGTAATATTTAGCTGTGAAAACTAAAAATCAGTATGCATAGGGATAAGCTTTGTGACATGATATAGTCCAGTTGATCTTGTTCCACGACCAGTATTTATTTTAAAAACTGAATCCGATATTTTTTCTTCTATTTCAAATGGGCCAATTCTAATTTCATCCATCTTTTTTTTGTTTAATTTGTTCCCATAGTCAACATATACCATATCTCCTTTTTTAAAATCATATTGTAATCTATTCTTGGCAAATAAAGTTTTATTATAGTCATGCGATTTTATTGACCTTTGGAATGCTATTTTCCTGTCTTCTTCCAAACTTTTTGTTAATAACTGTTTTTCTTTTAATTCATGTGGTAACAAGTCTGTAGATTCCCCAGATAACAAATATTTAGGAGAAAATCCTGTTACAGAATGGTCTGTTTCATTATATCTGTTTCTACATTCTTCAGCTATTTTTGACCAATTTCTTTTTCCTTTTGATTCATTCATTTTGCATCTTATTTTGTTTACAATAGTCTGATTTAGCCTTTCGTTTAAACCATTTGAGAACGGTGCGTCTACCGCAGTAAATATTAATTGAATGTTTCGGTTCTTAAGATAATTTTTGAATTCAATCGAATTAAAAGCTGGATATTGATCAGAGAGTAAGATGTCTATTGTTTCTTCTTTAGGAATTTTTTCTATGAGTTTAATGAAGTCTCGAGCGTGTTGATTCTTAGAACATAGAGTATATGCATATCTAGTAAAGTGGTCAACTAGTAGATGTAAATACTTTTTTGTTGATCTTTGCCCACCAAATCCTCCTATTGTGTCCAGTGACATTATTTGAAAGGGTTTATTAGCTGGGCCCAATTGCGATATAAAGCCATACTTTTTATTTAACCTTGTTTTATTTTTTATACAAGTCTCACAGTTTTTGCATATATATTTGATATTTTCTGATAGATTCGGTGCAGTATAAAAGCGTTTTATTTTAGATTCTGTTTGATTTATTCCAGTATGACAATATTTTTCATGGGTTTTTTTTATTATAATTTTACTGTAATTTTCACTTAGAAGTATTTTTTTATTACTTTTACCACTTTTTTTATAGTAAATTCCATCTTCTAACCATTGTTTAACATTTGTTGTATTTTTTGAAAACTTCTCTATTGAAAATTCTGATATTAATCTCATCTTATTTTCTGGTTTTTTCAACAATATTGGTTCTGTTGTTAAAGACTCATTTCTTTGTTCTATTTTTTCAAGTAAAAACCCATCAAACTGTAAGTTGTCATCATCTAAATATGTTGATTTCATTTCCTTAGTTAATGTTATCCATACCTGTCTCTTATCGTGCCTTTTCTGAAGAGATTTTTTTATTTTGTCAAATATTTCATGCTTTATTATTTCTTTGTGTAGATGCACTGGTTGGTACTCTCTAGGCACAATATAAGTTTGGTTTTGTATATCCGTAATGGAGGTTATGGCATAAATACTTGTCTTATTATCATCTGGTTTTGCTTTTATAATAAATTCAAATCTTAATTTCTCCATTACGTAGGTACAAAAGAAGATATTTCCTTTTTTTACATGTAACTAAATTGTCGATTTATAAGGTCGTGGGTTTTTCAAGCATTAAACAATTTGATTCATCTAAAAAATAGAGAATCGACAATTGCAATGTTCATGCTTTATTTATTTCCTTAAAGAGAACTGGAATTGTCCTTTCCACTCTTAACTGAACTAAAATACTAATTAATAAAAAAAAACGTTTATCACTACGTTTTAAATAAATATTTAAATTAATTGACACTTCTTATGTCATTAAAAAAATATTATATAGTTTTTTACTGAGACGGCCTCCTTCGACTCAACTGCCAACACTCAAATGTAATCACAAAGCTTACAAGTATATTGTGAATTTGAATGGAATCTTAATAATCTCCGATGATTGTGTTACCTTTTTGAAATCAACGTCCTAAAAACTGTAGCTATAATGTTTTCGGCATGTTTGACATCTCTGTCTTGTTAGGGTAAGGTGCGCGCTTTGCGAGCCATTGCATTGACTCTAGTTTAAACACGGGCTACATGATTTCGGTGATCTCTGTCTGCGTAACACAATAAAAGAGGGCAGGAAAGTACGACACTGGTGTTACAAGGCAACGCATGGGTTGCTCTTAGCGCACCGTGCAGTATTCAAATTTATTGCTAACGTTCACTTTTAAGCTTACGCATTTTTTACGAATATTGTTAATAACTGACTCATTAAAATTAAAGATTGTTATGATTTATTTAAAATAAATATAACTCAACGTACGTTGTTATACTCTGTGGCTGACATATTATTTATTTATTATGCAAATTGAACCTGGAACAATCTCATAGTATAAATAAACAAATCCTCAATAAAATATGACAACAAATAACAACAAATATGATTGGAGCCTGTGTGAACAAAGGATTGTGTTCCAACCGATGGCGAAGATCTTATATAATTTTGTATTCTATTAAAATAGATAAATGAAGCCGAATGTCTTATATGTAGTGAATAAGTTTTAGGTAAAAAATTGTCAATGCACTTACGAGAATACACCGATTATATAAGACGCCGCATTCATATAGATAATGTAAAACCAAGAGTTTCATAACGAGTTTTTACTAAAAGTATTACATTAACATAAACTTATTTAAATATATCAGATTTTGTAGATATCGTTTTAAATAGGATTCTCAGAAGACGCACACATGTAACGAGGCACACTCGGAAACAAATGTAACACATCTATACAAATGTTAAAGATCAAAGTTTAGAGATTAACACATCTCGGTATACAAATGTCTGTGGTTTTATGGGATACTAGCGACTCGCCCCAGCCTCGCACGGGAGCAATGCTGATACTAAATACACTACAGAATGTATGTATATACACGCTTTTTTGTCATTAGACAATACAGTCCGCTATGTCCCTGCATTTTAAATCTGTAATATCTTCGACATGCTGTAAAGGATAAGGATTAATTCTGTGCTGCTTAAAATCGCTTCGTAAAGAAGCCATTATTTCTTGTAAAAAATAAAGGATAAAAGATGGATATTGTGGGTTATCCTTAAGAGTAGACATATACCAACGCGGAAGTTTTTGTAGACCTTTTTATAGTAGTTGTAGTAGTAAATGATTTTGAACTATCTCGTAGGGTTTAGCCAGCGTTTGCAATTTAAGCGCAAAAAAAGTGTTTATTTACGACATCACATTAGAAACCCCTAAAATTATCTGTTTTTCTCTAGTATGTATATTAGGCATATTATAAGCCATTCTCTTGAATCACTCTATGTTTTAAAAACCGCATCTAAATTCGTTTGGTAGTTTTAAAGATCTAAGATTTTTAATCTCATAGGGACAGACAGACAGCGGGAAGCCACCTTGTTTTATACTATGTGACGTAGTGACGTAACACACTAGCATCTAGAAGTGATCTGTAAGCAACTCGATACTTATTGGTATTGACTACTCAGGTACATTATTGTACCGATCGGCATTGTAGCATTTACAATATACATTTACAATATTTGAGAACATAATTAAATAGTCATATTAGTATCAATACACATCGCGTATCGCACTCAAGAGACTACATCTTCAGTGTATAAATAGACTTCCAGCTTAAAGTACATAGCTGTTACCTACCAATCCACCCGCATATTGTTTGTACAACTATGATTCCTCGCAAACCTTCCCGGAAGATTCTGGACGCTTGTATTATTAATTTCAATATTTAAACCTTGTTAGTCATTATTTTTATTAGGTTACCTAAATAATCATTTGACGAATTTAATTAAATTTCTTGTATTGTAATATTTTATTATCTTAAAATAAATTATTAGTAGATAATATATATATATAGATAAGTATTCATGTGTAAAGTAAATATTTGTATGTAAGTTTATGGATGCACCGTCTACCCAGATTATGTTTTTTAATAAAGCTCTCTTATATTGCGTTGTCTGTAAGACTTTGCTCATTAGCCATATATACAACATATAATATATAAATAATTTTATTTTTAGTATTATTATTATTATTTCTAGTGCTAAGATCTTTTTACATTATGTTTTTGGTGTACAATAAAGTATATTAAAATAAACATTTAGCTTAACACACCCTCATGTCAGCAACACCTAGCTGTCATAACATAAATAAAGTTATTCTTATTTTAAAAGTCCTCTTAGTGGTTTATTACAAAGAACAAACAGTGAGCTTGTAATATTTTCGTAAATTTACAAACGAGATGATGCAATTTTTTTATAACTGTTACCAGGCAGAGAATACGTTACATTCTTTTTAAACATATCTCTACAGACGTGTTGTGTTGAGTTTGTTTTGTTTTTTATAAATGTGGAGTAACTAAATAATTATGTTCTAATAACGGAAGTTCAACGGACTATCGAGCTATCGTTCCCACAAATCGGCCCGCGCCCGATACTCCCCGAAGCACTCGCTCCCGGCGAGGGGCTGATATGTTTGTCCATTTCACACATATTAAGTAAGCAATCATTTAAATAGAACTCCATAAACAGCAATCGCATTGTTTTGCGAAGTACATATCTCGCCGACCGGAGACCGGTCATTTGCGGTGAACTTATCGTTTCGAATTAAATCCGAGACTATCCTGCAGTAAACACAAAACAAAGAAGTGAACCGGAAATATCATGAGTAATAAATTGTGCGACATCGAGGAACAGGGTCACATGTCGAAGGGGATCGAGTGCGAGGGGGAGCCTCGCCACCCCCGCCGCGCCGGTGGCCCGATCCACTATTATTTTTATTTCGTACCTACTACTTGAATACAATCAGTACTAATACATACATGTGGTTGAGTACGTATATCTACACATAAATTCGTATTTTGTTTCAACGCAATACAACAGCTGATACGAGTCAACGGCCACGCTGGATATTGAACAGTGTAACGGTCCCAGTGCGGGAAGCGACCTTCGAAGATTTATTTCACACGTATGTGAATAGAGCGCGCAAAAAATTTGCCAGGTGCAATAAACCGAGCGGGTTATCGTACGACTCTACGTACAATAACTGACTACCTGCTCGAGCACGGCTACCTGGGCCACATGATCCGTACGACTAATGAAAAAGCACTGCGATCCTGCTGCACCACTGCCCATCGATTTAACATGAATCACCACACGTCTTATAGTATCGTACCCCATATTATACACATGCTGGAGAGCGTGACTGCCAACCATGTAAGATACGACAAACAACTGTCATTTTTACGAAAACGCGGACTGGTTGCCACAAAACTTATAATTCCACATTCCTCGAAAAGTTACAGTTACATTCAGAGAGACAACATTAACAGGTTAAGGTACGAAGATCGACGGAGTTTTTATCGGAGAATTAACACGTCTATCGAAAGTAAATATTAGCTTATGTCGCGGCCGGGCGTTGCGGGCGTCGGGGGGAGATGACGGGTTCGTGTGTGAGGCTGCTGAGTTCGATGGCGCGTACCGGGGAATGCATTTGCGAGGTCGGGTGGTCCCCAGTCGTGGCGCGGCTGCACGATGCAGTGGAACATGGGGAGCGCGGTCGGCGGACGACTGCGGGCGCCGCGCAGCCTCCGCGATCGTCCGCCGCGACCTCCCGCCCTCCCGCACTCTCACCCTCGCAACCCTCCGCCTCCGCCTCTGCCTATTACGAGCGACGAACATTATCTCGAACGTCTATGGTAGTTAAAAACACGCGCACGCGCTTGCAGCGTTCCATTTACACTTTTAAAATACTTCTACGTAACAACTTAACAAATGCAGCCGTTCTAAAATTATTTCGAAAACCATGTTAATACAATTAAGATATACATTAATTACGAATATGTTATTATTTGTCGATTGTATAAACATTCGGTATAAGACTGCCTTATAAACAATAGTCTTTGTCATGCAGCTTTCGGTTCAAATAAAATGATATAAATAAATGCAGTCGGTGCACAAAAGGCCCAACAGTATTGGTCGGGATGTGAGCAGATGCACGGGGCGCCGGCGTAGAGGCACGGGCGGGACGGGACGGGGCGGGGAGGGGGCGGGAGTCAGCGCGGCGGTGATGCACTCGAGATCTGCGGCGGAGGGCCGGGGGCGACTCGACTGGCTGCAACGGAACCTACTCGCTGCTTAAGGGAGATATCGGTCTCATTATAATAATTTATGATTTATCTGAAGGAGCAAGGTCGTGACGTAGAGCTCGAGAATGATTCTTTCGAAAGATAACGTGTTCATCGAAAGAATACAAACTGTTGAATGTTTAGATTTTATATGTATGAAATTAATTTTAACCAGATGAAAACCCGGCTTCGCTTGGGTGAATAGTTAAATGAACAAATACGGTTTATCATTTACTTTACATATAACATATACCTTTTTCGTAAACGTTGTGTTTAACATTACGATTATCCAACATCTATATTTTCTACTTAGGTCGAGAACAAAAAATGAAATTTTACTAATTTTGGCTTTCCAATTAAAATAAGGTTCAGATGTAGTAAGTAGTCGGAAAGTCTTTTTCTCAAACATGGCCGCCCGTTGAACTGTCATGACTCATGTCGTTGAATTTCATGGATTTAATATCGAAATATCTCGATTATACGAATTTTGCGGATATTTTGTCGATAAAAAAAATATTTTTAACGATCTATAATTGTGGATAAGTTTCGATCGAAGATTCGATTGAAGATCGGAGCTATCGTAGACCTGCACGAAATTATTATAATATAGATAAGTACTAGGAGCCGAGGTTACCTGCCCATCGACTATACATGTAGATCTCAGCAAGCAACTAGCACTTATAACTTTTTGAGGTTCGACGATATACGATAGCGTCGCGAAGAAATCTCTTTTGAGATATTTTTGTATCCGCATGCAGCAATCGAGTACTGAATTAAGATTTAACTACTTTAATTGTTACGTATACAAGCGGTTCCGTAACTCTACTAATAATTACTGACAACTTAAAAAAACAATAACCGTAAGTGACAAATGGTGAATTAAGTGTTATCGTCATCGCATCCTTTGGTGAACATGTCGAGATGAGTAAGATCGCGAATGATTTTGACTAGTAAAATAGTATTATTAGAACAACGCATGGTGTACTGAGACAAGCTACTGGCACACCAGGCCGGATGGGGCCCGGCACTGGTGAGCCCACGCCTGCTCACACGCCCTCGGGACGTGCGACACGCGAAGAAGTGTCCGCTGACCACATTTGCCTTATACGTTTTAGAAGAAATATTAAGCTAGGTTCTAAAAAAAAATGTAGTCAACGTATACGTACGTACGTAAAGAAATATACAAGATCTTACTCAACGGTCAGTCTCTATTGTCAGACCTTACAGTACAAGATGTTACACTGTACAAGCTGCATATCAATCGCATTAGCTGTTGTTCCACCCGAAACAAACCAAATGAATAGTACTATGACTTAATTAAAAAAAAAAAAAAAAATTTTTTTTAATATTAAAAATAAAAATTAATTGACAAACATTTCTGCAAAATTTGACGAGATTAGTCAGAAAGGAAGCAGTACCTGTTCCCAGGAAAGTTTTATTGACTTATCGGAGTCGGTGGCATTATAAGCTTATTCTTACTTCTCGTGTGTACGCCGCGATTATCGCTGATTCTATCAAAGTGATAACATTTAGTATCTGTTTACTTATTGGCTTACTGCCACTCGGATAAGGCATCGCTTGGAATTAGCGCATTCACAAATGATGAAGAGTATAGAAAAATCGTATAAATAAAATAGGAACGGAAGGTATAGGTATAAGGTTAGGCCATATACCCATCGCAAGAATACCTTCGGTTAGCTATAGATTGTGAGATTGGTAACATTGTATTCGACAGCTGCAGCAGGAGCGCGCGGCGGAACCGGTCGCGCACGCAACGCGTACATTCAACACGCTGATACACACCGACACCGCACACCGTCAACGTCTCAAAATGGAGACAAAAAAGACAATAAAGCTTATTAAAACACTCCTGCCATAACAATGTCGACAATTTGCTTCCTCGTTCAATTAAAGGACAATGTGACGCGACCGCTTCGCTGCAAAAAGTAAATCGGCAGGCGTAGAGCATTCCTCGCCAAAACAGATATACAGGAAAAATATAGTATTTACTGCGCAATTCCACAAAGCGATCTCTCTGTGATATGATTCAATAAACACGCCGGCTCATCGATAATACGCACCAGCTGCGATGTAGACCTAAATAACTGACGCTATTGATCCCGAGCAGATCGTAAACTTCGGGATTCTATTGCCCATATAACAAAATCGAGCTATTAAACGAACATCATCTTATTATGACCTTTATGAAATTAAATCGTCATTAAATATTATTCTTGTATCGTTGAAGCACGTCCTACGTATACAGAAGACTCACGGCGGAAAAAAGCAAGCAGGCCGCAAATTTGATCCCTTGAGCCGCCCCTTTCGATAACACAGCTGCATGTATCACAAATGCTCTTTTCTCTTTTAAGTAGCATTGACTATATTCACTTGGCCGATTTTATGTAAAATTTAATATCGAGAGTGAGTTTGTTTTCCTTATACACATATATGATATCATGAAGCAAGTAACCATAAAGACTGATTACTTATTATTAATCTCTGTATCTCAGAACAAAGTACAACATTAAGCCATCACACATCACAGTACACCACGAAAATATATGGACCATAGAAGGAATAATTTAGCGAGTAATGTCATCAGAAAATTGTTAATATTACAAGTAGCTTGTTGCGCAAGGTTATGTGGCGGTTTGTAATGCGAATATTTTCACTTTTACGGTTTGTATGTTGAAATAAGCATACCGTCGACAGCGCCAGTTCTGCGCTCATTAGCTTGCAGGAGAGGACGCGCGCCGGATACGTCGCGTCTCGTCGACCACGCTCATCAAACACCTTTAGCTTACAAGATGCTAACATCCCTATCTTTTCTATTTAATCCACACCGTTTCTTAACATCGGTATTGACTGCAAATATTTTTAAAAGACCAATTTTTATACAACCGTCCGGTGCGGTTGGATTGCTTATTCGCTGCATTAGCACATTATTATTCATAAAATATGATAAGAACACAAAATCAATACCTACATCTGCTGCCGCATCTTCCGCTATAAACGAGAGCATTACCTGACCTCAATAACTGCGCAGAAAATAGTTGAGTCACGTCGATACGAGCGAGAGGACAACTTAAACTGCAGCCGGGCCCTTGAGAAACGAGCACCGTTTAAGGCTTCGAAACAGGCACATTCAAAATAACCAAAAACCTTCTTTTTATTTTCATAAATTATTATTTTTGACAATTATAAAAATAAATTATATATAAACAATCAATCTCAAATCAAATCAACAATCTAGGATTGCATTAGCTAGCCTGCCGTCGTTGCCTTAGCACATTATTCGTGAAAATTTAATAAAAGAACTTTGCCTTTCGGTGCATCCGTCCTGTGCTACGTGAGCCTCGTCGTGTTTATCGAAAACCCTTCGACGCAACACAAAGCGAGACATCGATATATATCATGACAACGTTTCAAACGACTTTATAACAGACTAACACTGATTTGTGATCGATCTTTGTATTGTGGTTTATTATAAGATTAGCTCTGAGATTATTCGGACGCTCAGGGAGGGCGCAGCGGCGCTGCTGCCCGGTGTCCCACTCTCCCTCTCGCCGCCGGTGTCGCCGGTGTGGGTGATTCATTCAATACGACACAATTAAGTCTACATCGCAATCACGTATTCACTGTGGCCACTCCTACTGCCATTGCTTATTCCTGTCCTGTCATCGGAATTAATTTTGCACGAACCTTATTTAAACTGTTTTACATATAATTTTAAGCACTATTTAAGTCGACAACATCGTTCGTTACATTATGAATTTAATATTTTATACATGTAATTGTAACTTTTGTTATGTGCTGTAATAAAATTAATCATAATACTATAAATTATAAATTGAAAGAAATATTTCTATCGTTGTCCTAATAATAAGATACATTTTAGCTGTAAACAGTATTTTCATTGATAAAGTAGAAAAGAGCTTGAGTTTTTATAACTCGACGAGCTTCAAAATAATAGAGTGCAATGTGGAGCAACGTCCAAAGAGCAAGTGAACGGGCGCGGGCGCGGGCGGTGCGCCGGTGGTCGGCTCCATCGCGGCGGGCGCGACGCGCTATATATAGCGACCGCTGCCGTCGCGACCGCCGCGCGCCGCCACTGATTCACGCGCACTCCTCACGGGCCGGCTAAACGACAGCCCGCCATTCTTTGCGAGATAATATCGACTACTTTCAAAACATACGAGATTTCTTTTACTTGACGGATTATTTTTATATTTATAAAACAGTAGGGAAAAGACAAGAATAAATCCTAATAAAAGCATAATATGCTGGTATTGATTTAATGGAGCGACTATAAGTAATCGTCGTGGTTTCAATGACTACCGAGCGAGATTGCGGAAGTATCGCAAGTCTGCTGCATTAGCGTGTACAATCGAAAGGACGTAATAATGAGTTGAGCACAATGAAGTGGTCTAATAAGTGTAACGTAGTATTAAATCTTTAAACTGACAAGTCGCGAGCTCACGAACGAGTCGAAAGACACAACTGTTGAATATTCATGTACCTCGCATACCAGTTATCATTTCAACAAATAACATTGAAAATAATCGCACCTAATTTGTTAAACGTATTCCGGAAAAAAAAACTTATCAAATTCACGGACTTCTTTTCAGCGACACACTTCATATAATACGAGAATTATGCAAATATACTTTTATCCTTTGTGAGGTATTTACTCGTTACTATTGAAATTAAGCGACGTAGTTTGTCAACGTATTTCAGTTACGTTCTACAAAAGCAACAATGAATAGCTTCAGTGACATTCAGACACATGTGGGCGCCACATGGGATGTCTTCTTATTCTTCAGCCGTATCTGTCATTTGCAAGATAATAATGATCTGTCACGAATGTGATGATGTATTAAATAATACTACTTATCACCACTTAGATTTTCAAAACCAAATTTAACAACAATTGTATCAGTCAATCCGGTGGAAAACTGCATATTGGATTGGCCTCCTGTGATGACGTTCTAACCGATTTCGGCCACGCGACCAAATTCAACTGAGACTGTCGAACAGCGTCGAAGAAATTATATACATTATTTGATCCGTCACTCTGTCCGATGGGACGGCTATTCGACAAGACTGGTGAGAGACTAGGCGCAGAGCATTAGGCTGTAGATGCATTAAGGCATTGTAGTGTATGGTGCTAAACATCCTAAATCGAGATGATTATTGAGAATTTCTCGAGAGGAAACTCTACTTTGATTGGCCTGACTGAACATAAAATACTCAGAACTTGTTGTGAAAAAAAACAACAGCACAGAAATTTTAAATCAGAAAATCTAAATTCAGACAACTCTCACTATCCATATTGGTGGCCGTAGTGCAGCGACTGGTCCAATAGTGTTCTCTTATCTATAAAAAATAATATTTTATTTGATTGAGATTGTTTTTTCATAAAATATTCTCAATGATTAGTTTTTCACTGATCCTTCAATTGAAATAGAACTTCCATGTTGAACTTATATATTTTTATTTACATATATCTTTGGAATAAGGAGGAAGGAGGAGGAAAACAAAATGGGTAACACAATGTAATGAGATTCAAGGAAAACCTTGAAAAAAAATGTTTATGATTTAACTTTTTGTAATTAATAGCTGATTAGAGTATTTGTAATTTTTTTTATTTTCAACTCTCTATATCTTTAAAATAAAATCGGAAATAATGTTTATGCATAATTTTGTACTTTATCTGTATGTACTGTTGAAAATTAACTATAATATAACGTATATTTTTTACATTAACATCCTGTAAATTTCCCACTGCTAGGCTAAGGCCTCCTCTTTACTTTGAGAGGTTTGAAGCGTATTCCACCACGCTGCTTCAATGCGTGTTGGTGGAATACACATGTAGGAGAATTTCGTTGAAATTAGCGTGAGATTCCCTCAAGATGCTTTCTTTCAACGCCGAGCACGAGATGAAACGCACTATGGAGAAATAATTATATTACGTAGTTTCGTTGTGAATGTTTCTTCAACGCATTTGTGTTTGTTGTTACGTAGGGAGAATAAGGTTTTTATTCGACGCCGACGATTTAGGTATTATTTAATTTATGCACTGGTACTAATAAATCACTGAAAATATTAACTTTGTACTTAGCTGAAATACTTTTGCAGTGTTTTTATTTTGCATTAGCAGTTAGCACTTGATAGATTGTTTATTTGCAAATTGCCAACATTCTTAACATAAATATACGTAACCATACTCGTGCACTCATTTCATTATTATTAATTTTAAAGTTTTAACATTTAAATAAAAATATAATATTTTATAAAATATCTTAGGAATTGCTGACGTCTTAATTCAACAATAAGCAGTCTGGCCAGCAGCCTGTGACTAATACTCATTAAGTATGTCTATCTCAGATAAACTTTGCTAAGTTCGATCAGTGAGCTACTTTAGTTTGTCAAACGCCAGCCTGTTTTAGATCAAGGAACTATACAACTGTTCCAGGAATGTAAAAAAAAATAGTTGTGAGTGTCGACGCCGACCGGCTGCGCCTGCATTACACGGCGCTCGATCAGAATTTGACTTTATTGAAATCTCAGTCATACAGCATTTGGGTCTTATATTTTTGACTTTGTCGAGATAAACTTTATCGTTATTTAATTTAATTCTACAAAAGTAGTAATCCTTGCAAGTATCATTTTTCATGTCATTCTTCATTGATTTTGGAAGAACTTTCGTATGAAAACGAATACGTAACTCTACGATCGTGATGCAAGGTATCAGTTTTATTTTCCAATGGCTACAGAACAGACGGGAAGTACTGCGTACAGAAGGTGCAACTAGTCGCAATGACAGGAGCGAGGCGGCGCGCGGCGGCGGCGAGAGGAAGCCGTCCCCGCCGGCTCGGCGGCCGCGCTGCCCACTCGCTCGCGTGAGTCCGCAGTCCGCACGGTTACATTACATCATTTATTCATTACCGCATACGAAGGAAATGCTCTCCACGACGGAAATATTAAATTACCATTGCGACTAAACACAATGGTACAGTCGTGTCATTTATACGCCGCATTAAGTGAGAAATCAATGGATCGCTTACTCGTTCGGTAACTTTGACTATTAAAGCTAATCGTGAATGAAGCTATTATTTTGTTTACTATTTTGTTTGCTGGGCGGAGTGCAGCGCCCAAACGTCGGCGTCGTGTGGATGTAATTAGACCGCGCATCTGGTTCCGAACATTCGACGGCTAAAAAACTAACGGAATATTTCGCGAGCCATTTTATGATCACGCTCGTGGTCTCGACGTCGATTACATGTGATAATCGCCGATATCTGTTTTAGTACTCATGTCACTCAGATTGTCAATGTCACTGAAGATGAATACTAATTATTATCGCACTAATCTGAATAATATCGAATCACAGTGTCATTTACGCAATGTTTTTATAAGTAATCATCCGCTTACATTGAATTCATATGAACCATGATTAAAATATATTCGTATAGCACACAGAGCGATGAATGTCGAAATGTTACAAGCTGGCAGTTTTATTGAGGTAGGGTAGACGGTCTGAATGTAATTGAACGGTGAGACAGACGAGGGTTTTTTGTAGTCGTCGGTGAAGAGGCGGCCGAGAGGCGGCGGCGGGCGCGGGCGAGCGCCGCCAGATGCGAAATATCAAACAGCCGTAAAGCTGCCCGCTTCCACTGTTTATACGCTCTCAACACATTCACGCACAGTCTAACGATACATCCTATAACCGCTGAGTGGATGGCATAAACAACATCTAAGGACGCATCACGCACGTTAGCTCGTGAACTGGAACATTTTATAAGATTGAGATTGTACTTCTATATTACATACGGTTGACTCACTCGCCGCGTATGTTTGTTTGCAGGGATGTTTCGCGCTAATCTCAGCAACCACTGTAAATTTTCGTTGTTTTCTTCGATTCATTCGCCCGATTCACGTGAATATTTATATTTCCTTTGTATTATTATATATATTTATTGGTCGTGCCTCCTGAGATATTTTAGAGTCAATATAGAGTAAAATTGTTTTTCTCAAGCAGTACTGACGTAAATACTGCACCCGGGCGATGCCGGGGAATAATTACTAGGATATGATACAAAAATATTATTAAATTTAAACTCATAATGATGAGTGACAATCATTTCTGAATCTGTTTCTTTTGACTATGCTGTTATCTGAATCGTTGTGGTATACTCTAACAATGATGTGAGCTTGAGACAATTTCAGCCTTTAAAGCTCAGTTACATTAGTACAATAATAAGAACCACAATTCTGAGTTACTTAATATGCCAAGTGTACATGTACATTGATGAAAGCTCATACAACTGTAACAAAGCCAAGGCTCGGCAGACTTGCTCTTGAGATACTTATATTGTATATGATGTGTAAATATAACATACATTTATAAAAACACAAAATAAAAAATTCATTAATTGTTGTGATATCTGGCAATTTATACAATTATCAACAATTTTTATAATAACATAGATTTAATGTGAACTATGGTAGGTTGATATGTATGAAACACACCTTCCTCAAGTACAATTGCTAGCAGAAGCCAAGAGTTGGCCATGTCCAGGTTTTTATCAGTGATGTGTATTAGGTATGGATCAAATTTTATAAAGAAAAACTCATAATGTTTTAGTTCAGCATCAGCATTTTACAAATTTTTTTTCATGTAATTTTTTTTTCAACAATAATTAGGACTTAGTGTATTCTGGGACTGACCTATATTTGACTTATAAAAAGCCAAAACTATCACTTAACAACAATACTTTGCAAGTAAAATGCAATGACTGACAAATAAATATGAATAAATTATTTAATGCAACTGCCTTTAAGATTCACGAAAATCTATTGGTATTAAGGAAAAGTTTTGTTTGTAGGAGCGAGGTGAAGCTGCAATAAAGCAAGATAACAAACATAAGCCAGGGACAATGTTGACACTGCCTCGCTATTATCTACCAAGGATTATTTTCATTGATTCTCTATGAACTTCCTATGTTAACTAATTTAAATTATTAATAATTAAACGAGCCAATGATACAGTAAGCTTACAAATTTATCTTCACATAAACCTTTGTATCAGAAGAGGTTACTGAACCAGGATAAGTTTAAAACTTTTCTAGTTCTATGACCTCTGATATCAGTATCTAGTATGATACTGCATATTATGCATTTTTCAATTATTATCTAACCATGGTAATTATTAATAGTGTATCTACTAAATAAATATTAGAAAACTACTCTATAGTAAGAATTAAAGTATAAAACTTTACTTTTAAATATAAAACTTAACTGTTTTCAATTATTATACAAAGATAGAGATATCAATAAAATCAATGGATAGCAAGAATAAATTTTGCGCATATAAATATATGTAGTTGGAAAATATAATATTTTTGAACTTACTATTAAAAGCTGCCAGTTTCCTCGTAGAACCGAGACGCTTCATAGGAGTCCGCGGCTCCATGTCGCGGTCGTCTAGAGCTGGCGCTTCCACCGCCGTCGGTGTTGTGGTCCCCGACACAGACATCCTCGATCACCGCACTATTCCGTGCCACGAGAGATTATTTGATCATCACCGACATCCAATATTAAAAGTTCTAAATTACTCGCTCATGCTTTTCACACGAGTATACTTTACGACAAAATTCAAGAGTAAAAAAAAACGAAGCACCAAACATTCGAATACGTCCGGTGAGCCCAAAAATAACGACCCAATCATACTAAATCAATGTGTACTGATTTCACAAGCAATAATTGTAGTTAAATAGACTTGTACACATGAAACAACATTATTATAAAATATTTATTATTTCAAAGTGTCACAATAGTTTTATAAAAGTTAAGAAGCGCGCGTTTTATGGAACAACAAACACCGGCAGATAATTTACATCGCGACACGATACGCTAGCACGGAAAAACACTATTGACAAAGAGCACCACTCGTCGTCGTAACGTAAAGTCGTTTCATTTCATGTTTGCCCGTAAAATGTTGCTAGTTAAAAATGCATTACAAATCGGAATGTCACCAAATGTACCAATCAACGTCAAGTAAATAATTGCGTTCGGATGGTAAGTAGATAAACAAAATAAAAATAACTTTATTTTAAGAAAAATAAGTCAATGAGTAAATTTTCGTGTATTCATTTATATACAATATTTTATTCAATTATTACCAACAAGAATATTATATTATAATAATAGTGTTGTATATATTTATGTCTTTTCCTTGTCTAAGTAATCTTAACTCTAGATGAAATAGAGTTAAGATTACTTAGTGATCGCTGTGACAAAATTACACGTGATGCCTACAATAAACATAATATTAACATTGAAAAGCAAATTCAGAAAAACCCGAAAGCATTTTGGACATTCCTAAAGAATAAGCGTAATAATTCTAATTCATATCCAACTACTATGAGTAATGGACTTATAACATCTACTAAAGGGGCCGAAATATGTAACATGTTCTCATCTTATTTTGCCTCGGTATATAATAATACTGATGACAGCTGCAAATTAGATTCCACCTTCTATTTACGTAACATTCTTAATTTAGGTTGTAGTGAAAGCCTAACAACAATAGAAATAAGTCAGTATAATATTTTACAAAAATTAAAATACCTAGATACCACAAAAGGACCGGGACCGGATAATATACCATCGATATTTATAAAAAGATGTGCAAATTTCTTAAGTCTACCACTATACATAATATATAATGCCTCACTACGTACTGGGATTTTTCCAACTATATGGAAACAAGCAAAAGTTGTACCAATATTCAAAAATGGAGATGAAAAAGATATACGTAACTATAGGCCTATATCTATTCTTTCAATTTTCCCAAAAATCTTTGAATCTTTAGTTTGCCCATTAATTCAATCACATTTCAATCAATTCATCTCCGAACACCAACACGGTTTTTCACCAGGCAGATCTACCGCCACTAACCTAATGAATTTTACTTCATCATTATCAGAAGCTATTGACTCTCAGAGGCAAGTAGACACTATTTACACCGATTTTAAGAAGGCATTTGACAAGGTACCACATAGAATTCTAGCTGATAAGTTGTTTTTATATGGATATGCAGGATCAGTGCTGCACTGGATTTCATCGTACTTGAGCGACCGATCTTTTTGTGTTGTTGTAAATGGTTTTTGCTCCTCATCAAATATGATCACCTCAGGTATCCCTCAAGGATCACATATTGGTCCAATTTTGTTTAATATTTTTATCAACGACATTGTATTCTGTTTTGAAAACTCCACGCCATACTTATATGCCGATGATTTAAAAATCACTCGAACAATATTTTCACCGAGTGATGCGATTTTACTTCAGAGTGATTTGAATAACCTTATAAACTGGTGTGAATCTAATGGCATGCAGCTCAATCATGAGAAATGCGTACACATCAAGTTTACTCGTAAGATTAACATCATATCAACACAATATAACATGCAAGGTACTACACTTAAAGAGGTTGATCTTATAAGAGATTTGGGCGTTATATTAGATAAAAAATTAACTTTTACTAATCATTTGGATAATGTAATACAAAAAGCTTTAAAAATGTTAGGATTTATCATAAGACAAGGTCGAAATTTTAAAGAAGCTAAAACAAAAATAACGCTTTACAATAGTCTTGTTCGTAGTCACCTGGAGTATTGCAGCGTTGTCTGGCGTCCACATTATGCTGCCCATTACTTAAGACTGGAGCGCGTTCAAAAACGCTTTTTATGGCATTTATCATATTCCGGTAAAATTCATAAAACGATAACCTCATATCAGGATAGATTAAACTATTTTAAAATGATGAGCCTTGACAAAAGAAGAGACTTACTCGATCTTTTGTTCTTATACAAACTATTAAGAAATCATTTGGACTGCCCTAGTTTACTCAGTAAAATAAATTTCAGAGTGCCTAACAGATATCCGAGACACATTATTACTCCTCTTGTGCCTCCACGCACCAGAACAGTTTTCGGCGCCAATTCTAGCCTTCCCCGTTTATGCAAACTCTATAATGGTTTGAGTCATTTAATTGATATTAACTTAAATTCGCCTAATACCTTTCGGAAGTTAATTATAAACAACCTAATCAGCCAATTACAATGAATTTAGTTGTGTCAATTTGAATTATTTTGGTCGTTTAATTTTTTGCAATGTTTTAGTCTGTATTTTAAGTATTCTCGTTTTGAATGTTTTTAATTATTATTTATTAATGTCATTTTGTATTTTCAATTGATTAATCTTATATTATATAACTTTTATCATAACTGTTTTGCATCAGAAACCGCATTATGATTGTATCCATTTTTAGAATATTTATGAACTTATTTTAACTTTATTTATAATTTAATATATAATGTAAATTGCTATTCATTATTTTTAGATTTATATTTATCAAACAATACTTAAAAGAAAGAATTATGTATGCATGCAGTGTTTGCTTTTAACTGATTTTACACAGTTTATGCATGTTTTTAATTTTATATGTAACGTTATTTAAATATACATTTGTGTAAAAATCGCTAGCGAACCTATAAATAAATAAATAAAATAAATAAATAAATAAAATTGTCGATTTATAACAATTATTTGAAAGAATAAATTAATTAAATTATTACAATCCGTACAATTACATACAAAATTACGTATTTTATCCTTACTGTAAGTTAGAAATATAAGAGTATAGAAATTTGATAGTAAGAGCACACTATATAAAAATATATTATAACAACTATAAGACAGTTGAACTGAAATTACCTCTCTTTAGTTTGCTATGTCATTATCTGAGATTAGACAATATACATTACCAATTCATATCATGTATTCACTATCTGTTTTATGTATATCTAGTTAATTTTTTTATTTTATTTTGTTATAATTTATAGGTATGTTAAAAAGAACAGCAGTTGAATGAATAAAGTACCCTCAAAACTATATAATAAGATAATGGTATAAAATTCCGGTAAGCTCATTCCGTTTTTTTGTTTAGAAATTCTGTAAGCTTAAACTTTTTGAATCGCTAAGCACGTATATAGTAAATAAAATTATACCTAATTTCATTTTTAAGATCAAATCTAGAAGCAATTATCGGTTTCTTGTTTAGTGTAAAGTAAAGCAACAGCCTATAGTGCTACCCAGCTGTATTATAGCAGCAGCCTATAGGCTGTTGCTTTACTTTACACGCCTAAGGCCTCCTCTTCCTTCGAGAAGAAAGTTTGGAGCAGCGTGTAGGATATAAAAATAATATAAGCATATTATTTTTATATCCTACACGCTGCTCTAATACGTATTGTAACATATATATTAATCTTAGTAAGACTAAGTGGATTTGGGTTGTCTAAATCGTTTCTATCACATTTTGCGGAGATCGCTAGTTCTACACGAAAATTATACTTTTTGAACAAAAAAAATTACTTTCTTTTATACTTTCTATAACTTTGAAACATTTTTGGAAACATTTCCTCTAAGATTTTACTTGAAAAAAAAAACCTAAAACAAGATATATATTTTTTTTCTAATTTCGATCTTAAAAACGAAATTTGCGGCAATTTAAATTATCATATCCGTGCTCAGCAAGTCAAAATACATGACTACGCCAAGCTTCAAAGAAAAAAGCCCTATGGAGTTGTCAGAACTACACCTAAATAATAAAAAACGTATGCATACAATAATGCGGTTGCTATGTTTTATAGTAAAATTTATCCAGAGAAACGAGGAAGGAGTATTCAAACACCAGTACATATAACTTTGTATATATTTTATGAAAATTGAAATTTAAGCATAGAGTCGTATGGTGTGGTCGGCGGCGGCGGCCAGCAGCCACGGCTGCGCGGGGTGCCAGCGCACGTCCAGCACGCACAGCTCGCCGCGGCGCTCCGGCCCGGGCAGCTGCTTCAGCGGCACCAGGAGCGGGTTTTGAAGTAAATCGCTGCAACGTTAATGCGTAATCATAAACCCATGCAATGGAAGTGTCTCATCGCACTGTGTACACTTTCAAATAAAATAAATAAATAAAAATAAAATGTTGCATGAGCACTGTTTCCTGCCTTGAAACTAGGGCTCGGACCGTATACAATCCCATAAAGAATTAAATAATATTTCTTCATACAAAATACAACAATATATAATATATATATATGAAAAATATAATAATCTGTAATACCCACAGAACAAAAACAATAAATAACATAAAAATAAATAAAAAATAAATCAGTGTAATTGATAAGAGATGCTTATATAGAGTACTAGCGACCCGCCCGACTTCGCACGGGTGCAATGCTGATGCTAAATATACTACAGAATGTCTTGCAATGTTAACAGTTTTTCAGTCATTAGACAATAAAATCCGTTGTGTAATTTTAAAGATCTAAACATACTCAGGGACAGACAGCGGTAAACGACTTTGTTTTATACTATGTAATGATGTAGGTGCTAATTTATTGAGAATGGAGGTTGAATATAGTAGTAGTAGTAGTCATAGATATACAATATCGACTCACTTGTAGACCATTCCGTGCGCCACGACGAGGTACCGGTCGTCGCCGGCCGATGCGAACAGCGGGTAGCGGCGGTGGAAGGCCAGCGCTCGCACCGCCCCCCCGTGCAGGCGTAGCGTCTGGTACGGACGCGCCGACAGCTCCAAGTCGAACCTGACGAATCATCCCATTAATACTCTATCTCGATTCACCCACGATTTACTCGAATAATCGATCGTCCGTCGAGAGGGACGCGAAGGCGCACCAGACGAGCTTGCGGTCGTAGGACGCGACGAGCAGGTTGTCTCCGGCCGGGTGCACGGCGATAGCGCTGATCCACTGCGCGCCCGTCTGCAGCTTGCGCACCAGCTCCTGCTTCACCAGGTCGTACACGCGCACCACGCGCTGCGTCTGCGGGGCGCGAGAGGGTCAGTGGGCGTCGGACACGCGGGCGGGACGCGCCACCGGGCGGGACACTCACCGCCACGAAGATCAGCGGGCGGTGCGGGTGGAACACGGCACACTGCACGAGCCCCTTGGCGCGGCGGAAGGGCAGCTGGCTGCGCCGGCGCGACAGCTGGTGCACGACCACGGCCCGCGCCGCGCCCTCCGCCAGCGTCACGGCCACGTAGTCCCCGCGCGCGTGCCACGCCACCTGCGACAGCGCGCCGGTGAGCTCCGCGCAGCGCCATGCGACCCCCGGGGCCGACGGCCCACTGCCGGCGTACTCACGTGCGTGACGGGCTTGAAGTGCGCGACGGCGACGCGCACGCCGCGGGCCCACTGCTCCGCGTCCACGACCTCCCACTGCACGCACGACGCCGTGCGCTCGTCCACTGAAAGGTTCGGGCGGTGAGACGGAGTCGTCGGGGCCGCGACCGAGGCGCCGGGCCGGGAACTCACTGAGCACGTCGTGCGCGGGCGGCGGCTCGGCGAGCAGCGCGTCGGTGTCGGCGGCCACCCGGTGCGCGCCGATGTCGGCGCCGGGGTTGAGCAGCAGCAGGCGGCGGCCCAGCGCGACGGCCACGAGGCTGAGGCCGAGCGCCGGCGTCCACGCCACGCGCGCCACGGCCGCGCCCAGCCGCACCGTGCGCAGGCAGCGCCCCGAGCTCGTCTCCCACACTGACGAAGTTAGTTACACGTTACGAAATATGCCCAAATATTTTCACCTGCACGGTTTTACACGCGTTTATAAATAGCACCCGTCGGTATCGAGGTACCTTTGACGGTTCCGTCGTCGCTGCCGGAGACGATGTACTGCCCCGAAGGGTCGAAGTCCACGCTGCGCACGAGCGCCTCGTGGCCGGTGATGCGCAGCACCTCGCTCGTGGGGAACGGTTGCAAGTCACGCGGCGAGGGCAGCTTCGGCACGAGGTCCTCGGCATTGATGGTCAACTGAGAGCACATTCATCGAATTTTTAGGGGTCATCGGATCCGATTCGCCGGCGATCGTTCCGTTCGCTTCGGCCGCGTCGGCGTCGGGCGGAGTACTCACGCGCATCTTGATCGCCCTCGGTGCGAGGTAGAGGTCGAGGCAGCGCAGGAAGCGCTCGCGCACGTAGCGCGGGTAGGCGGGCACCTCGCGCAGGCTGGCGTGGCGCGTCGGCAGGAACGTGTACTTGCGCTTCCACGGCGTCTCGCTCAGCTTGTCCCACTCCTTCATCTCGCGCCGGTCGAGCAGGTACTCGGGCGGCGGGTTGTAGCTCTCGGCGTGCGACGGCAGCGCGCGGCGCGGCGCCGGCAGCGAGCGCGGCGCGCGCGCCTGCTCGCCCGCCGCGCCCGCCTCGCCCGCGCCCCACAGGTTGTAGAACTGCCGCTCCTGATAATCGAGGGGAATCAAATGAGACTCCTACGCATGCAGCTTGCCAGTTCATGATGTGAGACCCAGAATTCAGCGAGTGTGACGAAATCGTTTTGCAAATAATCGCATATAGAGATTGCACCTTTTTCTTCTTTCTCTCGTCGGCTATCTGCTTCCTGGTCTTGGTCCAGCCCATTTTCAGGGCGTGCACGATGCGCGATATCTGCTTCTGCTCGGAGCGCGAGGGCAGGAACGAGCGCTTGTGTTCGGGGAAGGCGCGCAGCGGCGTCGCCAGCACTTCGCGACTGAACCACTCCACCCACGGCTGCAAACGGAACTGATTAGATGAGCGACAGGAATGCTGTAGCCGACTAGTGTTAGGTTATTGGACTCAAATGACTCTTATGCAATAATATTTTGCTAAGATGAGCCATATCATCAACTCTACATTGATATAATTCGACATAAGATAATTTATGTACATAATGATGGTAAAATATAGTATCCAATCAAAAAAATATGTTGTCTCTGACCTCATATTCATCATGTGTTGCACTGGGCACACGTGATTGTCGCAAGCGCTCCAGCATCTGCAGGTCCTCCTTGGAAAGCACGATGTCTTGTCCTGTGGAGGGGTCACGCACTGTTCGCCAAAACTCTGGGTCTTCACATTTCCTATACAAAACCGCAGTACAGACAAATAAATTGTTTTTCTTTTGGAGTCTATTGTGAATCAATCGGCAATATTTCTTACTTGAGGAACTCATCAATGTGATCCCGTTGTGGTGGTTTGATGAGGCGACGACCGTCAAGATCATACCCTACGTGTGGATACTCATTGTACCACCACATGGGAACTTCCCCGGCCGTATTTACTCGATCCTCTTCATCTGAGGTGTCGCCTGATTCATACTCATCTAAAATATAGGGAAATTAAAAAATACACATGTTAATTATTTATAAAAGATACCATAATTATATACATACTAAGCATATCTCAAATTTGAAAATACTCTTACTTAGACCACACATTTCTATAAGTAAAGCTCTTTGTCCTAGAGCCTTAAGTCAATGCCACTTAATTTGCTAATTTTCAATTTACCCTCAAATTTTTCTATGTGAAAAAAAATAATTGCATAATATATACCTTTTTGTTGTACAGGTTCAGTAGAAACTTTAGCTTCTTGTATTTTACTAGCTAAAACATCTATGCTGCTCACTTTTTTCTTCTGTCTCTGCTTTTTTGCTTTTTTTTTTGTAGATGCCTGTTTAATATTACTTTTTTCATTGACATTTTTTAAAATTTGATTCTTTTTATTTGATTCATCACTTGAACCAGATGCTGATGGAGCCGTTCCCGTTTCAGCACCACTATCAGCACTCTGTTCTTCATCAGATTCTGGTTGACTCTCATCATCATCTGCACTATCTCCTGATTCATTATCTTCAGAATCTGAAAGATCCTAAATGCATAAAAATAAATTATAAAGTGATTCAATTGTTTTCTGCACTTGACAATACATATTTTTAGAAAATGTATCAACAAGAATTCACTTACTGATGATTCATCTATAGATTCTTCAGACTGTGGATCTTCTTCTAGCACTGAGTCTGCACTGTCATCAAATAGAACTTCCTACAAAATAAAATTACTTTTGGACTTTGGTAATATTGTGAGTAAGGATAAAGGAGAATATTTGTAAACTGCAGTATTACAGGCCATGCATTATAATTTACATAAAATATCAATGATTAAAATAATATTTTCAAGAAGGTTTTAATGCAAAAGTTACACACTACACTAGTATACATTTCAAGTGTACAGGAGTCCTGGCCGTAGGTGCTAGGCCATTAAATACAAAAGCTAGACTTGACACTGATTATATTAGCCTGAACATTCCTCATTTTCAGGAAATCTATATATCTTTTTAACCGTGAATCATACCTTATTTTAATTCATATTAACATGATCAAAAGCTGGGCATTAATTTTATGATTTTAATGTGCATTGTTAAAAGTTAAATTACAGTTAAAAGCCTGAGAATATCTGGCAAGACTAGAAACTTAATATTTGTCTGGACACAAAAATAAAAAGGCCAAAAATATTAGCCAGACACCTCGCAATCAGAATCACAGCGGCTTAATTAATATTTTTATAAGAATCTCACGTCTCTTTCGCCATCCGAGCCATCATCTTGTTCATGCTCTGAGTCCGTAGCATCGCTTTCCTTATCCAAATCCCCTTGGAGCAAGTCTTCTATTTCATTATCACTACTTGAATCCTGCTTAAGAATAAAATAATATTAGCTTAAATTACAGCCACATTGTTAATATTTTAAAGTTTTTTTGAAAATGTTACATACTTTATCTTCAACAACATTATCACTTTTTTTGTCTGATGTAACTTTTCGTTTTAAACCAGCTTTAAATGGAGGCATTTTTAATTATATAATAAAACATTTAATAAAATTCATAATCATAAATCGCTTTGCATGGCTAGACACGTGTTTTTACAAAACATTGGAATTGTCAAAAACAGATACTCAGATGACAGACACAGACTATAAGCAGTGCCAGTGCCCAGTAGTAAGAACTGAGCAGTCAGTAGATCATCAAAGACAACATCTCAAGAATTATTTTAATAAGTTGGCAGGGAGAATATAAGAGAGATAATTTCAAACACTCATCGCCCTACCCGCCTAAGAGAACTTATTTCAAGCATTAATCTCAAGTTACTAGTACTGAATGTAGAAGTAAGGAGAAATATCTTTGGGTTTCAAATTTGCTTACATTCCTGTCAATGTGTAATAATGCAGATATATGCAACATATATAGTTGAATATTTTACAAATTAAGTTACATTTTGGTTTATTACCAAGAATTAATAACTTGCAATTATAATAATTCTGCTTATTAAAATTAATTTAATTTAAGCAAATAAGTATTTTTATAAAAAAAACTTATTTGCTTAAGAATAATGTAACTTTTATACGTACTTACTATTGCACGACGTAATATTTATGCTATTCTTAGAAAATCCCCTCACTCCTTCGTTATTACTAAATCGACACGTTATTTCGCATGACATTCACGACGAAAGGACTGAATCTGAAATAAGTAAGCAAGCGTAATGTATAGTTCATTTAGTCCGCATAGAAAATTTTACGTATAATACAAATAAAAGATAAAAGTAGAGAAATTAATTTAACAGTACTTTCATCTACAATAAAGTTCTTATTGAAAAGTACAAAGCATATATAATTAATCCATGACCTAATAAATATTTAAAACTCAAAACTCAATTTCCTTTATTCGATATAGTCGCATTACACTTTCTTATTGATGGTCAAATTAAACACTACCACCGGTTCGGAAAAAGGAACACTGATCTGAGCAGAACCGGCGAAAGAAACTCAACGGGTCTCTTATTTTTTTTTCGTCAAGTTAATTATATGAATAGAAACAGCATAATAAATATCCGCTGAGCCATAGATGAAACCATTATATATTAATCTGTATCTGTATATTATCTGCGCTATTGCTCTTAACTCTACTCATAAACAATGCTCTGAAGTTTGATCTATCAAAGTATCAACTCAACTATCAATTAACCGTATAAAATTTTACTTAAGGTTATGTTATGTAAAATTTAAACTTGAAAGGCAACTGAACTTATATATCAAATTAAAGTTACATACCTCAAAATGTTTTACGAATAAAAATATATCCTACTCTGAGCCGATTATCTATTTTGAAATCAATATCTTTTCAATATGTTTCGACATTTTATAAAAGTTTTAGAACCATTTAAAAATCAACTAGTAAGTAAAGTAGCTCTTGTAAATAATTTATAAAAATTAACAATTTTAATTTAACGGCCTCTTGCGTTAATTGCTAACTAGTATCTTCAAGCTTGTATGGCTATCGGTTAAAATTTTATGATATTTTTCTGTCAATATATTCTTAACAGCAACACGGGAGTTTGGAAATTAATATTGTTTAAGTATTGCATTCTCGTGTCTCTCAATCCCAAAAATACTTGCCTTTTCTTACTCTGTTCTGTGGCATTGTATGCATACTTTTGAGCACTATACCGGGAGATATTTGATTTATTTTGGCAAATTAATTGAAAAATAATCCTCATCAATTGAAAAATAATATTCATTGAAAGTAATATTTAAAAAAATCTGAAGAAATAAATTTTGTTTATTTTCAGAGTCGGGCTGTTGCTGGCAATGGTAATGCATTCCAGCAAAACTGTGTTTCTAAAGAGCAAAAATTAACAGAGGCATTAAAGAAATCACTACCAGGCATCACATATGTTAGCGTAGAAGACATATCTGGAGGCTGTGGTGCTATGTTTGAAGTAAGATATATAAATTTATCTCTGATTAAAATTATAACTATATAAAATTGCACAGAGACAAATAATGTATATAGAGTTTAAAATATTTGCAAGAGGGTTATCTTTTATTGAAAAGTGACATCCATACTTTTTCTATATTTTGTTTAACTGCAGTTATTTTTAAAAATAATTTATATAATCTCAAATTTGACTTTCAGGTTAGTATAGAAGCAAAAGAATTCAAGGGTTTGTCAACAGTTAAACAACATCGCTTGGTAACAGAATCCTTAAAGAGTGAAATAGCTGAGATGCATGGCATTAGGATTCACACCTCACCTTCACCAAACGGCCACTGATGCAAACCAAACTGTTAGAAAATAATATTAACAATTATGATTGTGTTTTATTTCATTTCAAAATAAATGTCTCAATTCTCTGTCATCATAATGTTTATCTTGAGGCAAATATATAAACCATGTGATTTAGTTTTAAGCAACCTTAGGCATCTCTGTTGTTTTTCTTTAAATATTTAGTATATAGTAGATACTTTTATATGTGTAGTAATATATCTACAAATGTTTTTGCCCTGTTATAATGTTATGTTTTTTAAATTTTAATGTTATACTGGGAATAGTGATGAAAAAATAAATATAAGTGTGGTAATGACTATTAATTCTTTCAATAACCTTAGGCTTCTTTGATATTAATAAATTATTACTCTTTGAACTTCTGTGAAGCTGTACATTTTTAAAACTGTTCAATCATTGTAAAATTTTCTTGCCAGTGGTATCTCACTTAAATTAATATTAAAACTTAATTTTCAAATATTATATACTTATATAATATAGGAAAAACGAAAGAAAAATACTCATATTAATATGAGTATTTCTTGATGTTTCATCAGCATCAGTTTAACCTAACCTTTTTGTGGAGTGTAGTATTTACATTATAATACATACGACCGTCGACGTCCAGAGACGCGCTCCGGCCTCCGAATAAGTACTAAGTATTAAACGAAATAGTTTAAATGCAAATCGTGTACATCATGCGAGAACGGGCAAGCCATAGTACATTTATACTGAAAGGGCAAGCGTATATAGCGCTCTACCGTCGCACTTAATGTGTAACTTTTAATTGCCTGAATCTTAATTTTTATCATTTTCAAATTGTATTACTTTTTATTGATTGAAATGTGAGCGTTATCTTTGGACGAACAAATTTTAAATATACACTGTAAATATTTCGTTGGTTAATTATATTTTAAATTTTTGTATATATACCGACACATTTAAAATAAAATTAATTCCGATCCGACAAGCAAGTGTTGTTTTACCATCAAGAAGTAACTACAAGTAAGCTTGGGAACTTACAGTATCCCTACCCCTACAGGAGGATACAATTTTATTTTTTTTATAAATTGAAATACACCATCAGTAAAGACTTTTGCCTTAAATGTCTTGTGGAAGATGTAATAAAAGGCAATAATATGTAAATAATATGTAAATTTCAATTTATTGATGATTTTTGACATGATTGACGGACTGACATGATTTTTATAAATTCGAATGTAACTTTTGGGGTGTTTAGAAAATACTTACTGTATTTTTTTTTGTAGCTTTATTTGAGCCCAAAAGGCACAAATTATTGTGTATTTAATTTATTTTTTTGTCTGTTATCTAAGTCAATGTCATAATTGTCTAAATGACGTTCCATGTCATTTAATAAAGCCTTTCATGTTTCAAACAACTCAACATGGCACTCAATTTAGTTGTTAAGGTTCATCCTGTTGTTTTATTTCAAATCGTTGATGCCTATGAGCGTCGAAATGCTGATTCACATCGTGTTATTGGAACCTTGCTAGGTAAAAAACATTCATATTCTGTTTGTCTTCGAAATATTTTTAATGTGTTACGCCGACGTCATGAGGGTTAACCTTTTCGATTTTGTTATTATAATTCGCCTGGAAGATTTATCTTAGGCCATGTAGCGCAACCATAACTTATCTGCGACGAAATTTATCTCGTGCGTTCCCTGTAGTATGCTGCAGAAATGTTTCAGACTTTCAGTATTGACAGACTATGTAGTATTAAAAGTTTTTAATGTATTATTGAACTTGTGATATAATTTTATTCTCTAGGTACCTGTGACAAAGGAGTAGTGGAGGTGACCAACTGCTTCTGTGTGCCTCACAAGGAACATGCAGACCAGGTGGAGGCAGAGTTAAATTATGCCATGGATGTTTATGAACTTAACCGTAGGGTTAATGCTTCAGAAAACATTGTTGGTAAGATTTTAAAGATTCCATATTGCTATTAGAACATCAATATACTTAATACTTTTATATTAAGTATGTTGATGTTCTAATAGAAATTTAACTTAGTCTCTTAACTTAAATGTATAATAACAACTATGTAGTGTATGTTAGTGTATATAGAAACTAACACAAAATTGCCATTGGGTCTAAACCATGGCAATTGATAATATGGGTAAAGTTCATTGTTTAGATTAAAAATGTCAAAATGTAAATTCCCTATTAATTTATTAGGTATTTAGTACAAAGTACAAAGAAAGGTTTTGTTCAGTGTTGTAAATAATAAAAATACTAATTTAATTTAAAAACTTTATATGTTACAGTTGTGTACATATATAGGATGTATACGAGGATATGAAGGAGCAAATTTTGTTGCGGAATTATGTAACAGTAATCAACTTTTAGGTTTCAGAAAATAGTTTATTTGTAATTGTTAATGAATATTAAATAATAATGTGCTATATCATTAAAGAATACATATTATTGATATTGTATGAAATTGGAGTGTAGTTAAATAAATTTAGAAATAATTAATATTAAAATAGAGCAGTACAGATATTCATCATAGAAAGACTCCATAGGTTTATTGTTGTTGTTTAATATTCAATTTCATCTTCCAGGTTGGTGGGCGACTGGCAATGAGGTGACCAACCACTCGTCTGTGATCCATGAGTACTACTCGCGCGAGTGCCGCGAGCCGGTGCACGTCACGCTGGACACGTCACTGGCGGGTGCGCGAATGGGGCTGCGCGCGTACGTATGCGTGGCCCTCGGAGTGCCGCGCGGGAAGCAGGGCTGCATGTTCACGCCCATTGATGTGGGACTAACATACTACGAGCCCGAGGTAGGGAATTGTGGTCTAGTTCATCATTTATTTTTCTATGTATCTATATATGTGGATTTTGGTTAACATTAGTCACCGTTTCGATCTTTCCAGATTGTGGGTCTCCAACTGTGCCAGAAGACGATAGGGCCCGGTGGTCGCTCGCGTCAGGTACAGCCCGCCGTCGACCTGGCGCAGGTAGCCGATGCTGCCTCTAGGCTATCTGGTTTATTGGACCAGGTAAGTAATTTTTCGCCATAACTATTTACATTTCAATGTAATGAAGTGTGTCTGAACTTGTATGGTGCGGTGGCAGGTGGTGCAGTATGTGGAGGAGGTGCTGTCGGAGCGCACGACGCCCAACAACGCGGTGGGCCGCCAGCTGCTGGAGCTGGTGAGCGCGCTGCCCGACCTCGCCTCCGCCTCCTTCGCGGACGCTTTCGCCGGAGGCGTCAAGGACCTGCTCATGGTGACACTTTCTTTTTATATACACATGCATGATATAAATTAAACATTGAATGTGAATTAAAAATAATAACATTCAAAAGTTTATATTTATTCTTGTTAAACCCAAGGAAAAGCCAATCTAAAATCATTTGTTTGACTATTTATAAGAGGTTTATCGTTTCTTTTTTTATTTTATGAAAATGTATGATGCCCGGGAATCAAAGAAAGCTTAATACTAATTACTAATACAAAATATGCGACAGTCATAATATTTATAATAATTTATTCTAGGTGGTAACTCTCGCACAACTCATCAAGACACAGCTGCAACTGAACGAGAAGCTCACTCTGCTGACGTCGCAGTGAGATTCATCTCGCGTGGATTCAGTTTGGTCACATTGAACTTCTCACAACTTGCATTGCCGGGAGAATTAAAAGTCATAAAACTCAATAAAGCGAAAATGTACCCAAGTTTCGTGTCTTCTTTTATTCGAAACCTTCTGTTCTTTAATCGAAAGTGATAAAAATAAAAAAATATTTAAATGTCAAAAATTTATTTCGAGCGAATCGGACCAATCACAGCCTGTGGCACGTCACGCGCGCCCGCCAATAGCGCGCGCTCGCGGTGGCAGCGCCACACCCACTCGGGCCGCACGCACAGCGCGCCCCCGCCCCCGCCCCCGCCGCACGCCTCCCCCCCGCACACGTGGTACTGCGTGCGCTCCGCCAGCGCCGCCGACGGCTGAAAACGAATCATTACATTTCAATGTTTTATAATTCGTTCCAGATGTTGAGTCATTTATCACTCGTAAGAAAAAACTCTTTTACCTCTATCACGAGTCCTCCGTAGGCGCGAATGTATCTTGCGAGCAGTGCGCGGTCGTACTCGGCGTCCAAATCACTCGAGATCGTAAAAGTCATACCTTCGAAGAAGTGCGGTAATATCTGACGAAATTATGCAAGAAATTTTCAGATCACGATACAATTAAAATAAATAATGCAATGAAATTCTCTATAATGAAATATACTTTTTCCGTATCGATCCTCTCCGGCCGCATCGACGGCTCGTCTCGGTCCGTCTGCTCCGAGTCGGAGTCGTCCAGCGTGATGTTGTCGCGAACGCGCTCGTCCCGCACGAACGTCACGTCGGAGTCGTGGGACGCGTTCGCGTCGTCCACGACGTCCGTCGCCGGCGGGGAGCTCGACGCGTCGTCGGCCGAGGGAAAATTTATTTTGTTCTTTTTTCGTTGACGTTGAAGAACTTTCTCGATTTCATCGTCGGTGTCCATGTCTGGGAACAAGAAGCGTCGAAGACGGACGAACACGTATTTCACAAGAGGTATGAACATTCGAAAAACGGTCACGATGAGCTTTCACTCCCGGACGCCGGTCTCCGTACCGGTGCCGCCGCCGGAGTCCGGCCCGTCGAGCGGGCAGTCGGCGGGCGGCGCCACGCGCTCGCGCGGGTCCAGCGCGAACCAGCGCCACGGCAGTCGGCGGCGCCGCGCCGCGCACGCGCGCAGCCACTCGCCCGCCACGCCCGCCGCGCCGCCGCCGCACGCACGCGCCTCGCGCACCTTCGGCGTGTTCGGGAACGCGCACCTGCGGACGACACGCGCTCAGCGACGGCCCGCCGCGGCCTCGCCCGGGGAGCGGGGAGCGGGGAGCGGGGAGCGCGCGGGACGTACACGAGGTGCGTGCAGCCGCGCCAGCCGGGCAGGTAGCGCGCGCCGAGGCGCAGGCCGACGCCGCGCAGCTCCGCCCGCAGCGGGTTCTCGTAGCCGCTCAGCGTGAAGGCGACGCCCGCCAGCACGTCGGCCTCGCGGGCGCGGCGCGGGCCCGGCTCTGCGGACGAGTCGCGGGTGACGTTAGGGGTCCGGCGAACGGTTGGAGTGGATGCAGTCGTTTCGGGGATGAAGACTCACCGTCGTCCGATCGTTTACGCTTCTTGGAGTGGGATGTATCCGAGGGACCCGTGTCTTTCCTGACTGCTTCGTTTCGAGGTGAGGAATCTGCGGGCACGCGCTTCTGTGGGTCTACCGTCTTCTTATTTTTGCTGTCTATATTAGTTATTTTTAACTTTTCCTTGTCTCGATTATCTCCAGTCTTTCGACTTTGTGATACCTTTTCTTCGTCCTTCTGTTGTCTATGTCTTTGGACCACTTGGTCGATTTTATCATGAGGCTTTATATCATCGTCCGTGTACATGAGGTTTTCCTTCTGCCGGTTCGAGCGCGAATCCTCTTCCTCGCGACATTCCTTGCCGGTCGTTTTATTGATGGGAATTTTAACAAGTTTGGTATACTTGTCGGATTCATTCTTAATAGCGTCCATCGAGGCCTGCCTTATTTGCGAATCTAAAATAAATAAATAATAATAATCATCCTCGTTAATAGTCGATCATAAGACAGCCAGCTGCGAATAGAGATACAGTGTAAAGCCACCCGAGAGGAGCCCTACCGGCGGTCGAGCGCCGCGCGCTCGCGAACAGCTCCCCCGGCCGGAACTCGACCTCGTCGGCCGCCAGCGCGTCGAACGCGAACGTCCGCGACGCCGTGCTCTCCGGCTCGTGGATGTGCACGAACGACAGGCCGTACTGAAACCGTATCGATCAGTGACGAGGTCGGGGTGGTCATAATCGAACCATTGCGGGGCCCGGCCCACCTTGCAGTGCCTGTTGTAGGGCTGCGCGCACACGACGCGCACGCGGTCCCAGCGCCGCGCGCGCGCGCCCGCGAGCTGCGCGCCGCTGAACGAGCGCACGCGCTCCACGCCCGCGCCGCGCCGCGACTCGCTCGGCGACAGCAGCATGCACGTCGGGACCAGCACCTGCTCATTGGAGACTCCTGAGCAAGTGCTCCAATGAGCCAATACGACATGTGCAGAATTGACTTGTAAAATTGGCTCTTCTTTACTTTTAATCGATCGGTTAAATAGAAAATATTGTGATTTATTTTACCTGAAAGGGCTCATTAGGTTTTTCGGACAATCCTACTAGAACTTCCACTGAGGCGGCATGGTGTGCTCCTATATTGATGGATTCTATCTGAAAAACAATTTTCATATATTTTATTGTTTTATCTGTGAACTGTCATTTTTTTATTAAATTGTTGCTTTGAACATTAATAAGACTACTGACACACATAGCAGTAATAGTATGTCAGTAATGGTTATTTGCTTATAATTATGTTTTAGTAATTTTTTTTCTGTTTCTTCTGTTCGATTTTAGTTATGCTGTAGATTTAAAAGAACTCGCTGGTTTAAATGCTACAATACAGATTTAAATAATGTAGAAAACTGATTAAATTTAGATTGAATGATGTTGAATTAGTAATTACCTGAACAGCTTTGGTCAATTGCAGCACAATTGAGCAGGAGGACTCTCCCTTGCTGCAGAGCCATTTCTTCTTGCTCACCTCCCATTCCACAATATTTTTTGCTTGGTTTTCCTGACATTAATAATAAAGAGAATATCTACATAACTACTTTCATAAATATGGCAAATATCAAGAAAATATTAAAGTTTTGTTGCAAATAAAAACAATGTTGTTTTGACATTATTTTGAAAAAGACATACTATTCACCACTGGATGATATAAATATTTTACAATGTGTAATTTCAAATATAGTATTATAGGAAGTTATATAGAGAGATCTGCTATCAATAATAAATAATAAGAATTTGAAAGAGATAATAAAAAAATGGCTCAGCTCTGAAATTGTAAAAACTTACAGGATCTTCACTACTGAAACTGACGACATAGTCAATTTTAACACGAGGCATAACTTATTACGTTTTCTAACCAAAATTAATTAAAAAAAACTTGTCATTTGAAGTTTCGAAGATTCGATATTATCATTCAAAATTTGCGCAGACCAAAGTTAAATGAGAATTTCTGTCCTCACACTGACTTCTATCAACGAACTGTCAAATTGATATGACAGACGATTCAAATATACTGACATTTGACAGTGTTTCAGTGCTAGTAGTCTTAAAGGTGACTATTATTTTATTGGACAATAATAATGTCAAAAATTATTATTGTCCAATAAAATAATTAAAAAATGTCAATTCACGAATTCATATTTTTTTAAGTACATGCACTTTTTCATTACATTTTTAACTAAATTTGTAAAGGCTTAAGTAGTTATTTTTTTTTATTATATCGATAGGCAGACGAGCAAATAGACCACCTGATCGTAAGTGGTCACCACCACCCATAGACAATGGCACTGTAAGAAATATTAACCATTCCTTACATCACCAATGCGCCACTAAACTTGGGAACTAAGAAGTTATGTCCCTTGTGCCTGTACATTTCATTTTGTACAATTTATAACATGGGCTCAAAAGATTCGGTAAAGATTAAAGCAATTAAAATAATGCAGTCATTATTCTTCTGCTTCTCAATTTTTTTTTGATAATGTTTTGTGTGTAGGCAAGCACATAAATGATTTTTCGAGTATTTGGTACGTGGATACTATTATTGCTCGGAACAAGCATAAACTTGTTACTTCAATTACGCGATTACGCAGGGTCTGTCACGAGATTTCCGCGGAATATCCAAAAATTGGCTTTCTTGGTTCATTTGCATTTCTTACCCGTTTTTCCCGATATAATGACTGGACTAACTCTGCGAAGTTGGAAACTAGGTGTTATGAGTTTACTTTTAATTTTTTTTTGCACTAACGAACTTTGTATCAATGTTGACAATGTTAAACTATACCTTCATTTGGATTCCTCTTAATTTATGTAACATTATATTATTTCTTAGATTGTAATTATCGCATAGTTTCTAAAACTAGTTTAAAGACATAATGTATCATCTTATTTTTTTTCTGAAAAGTGCTTGAATATATATCTAATTAATTTAAAAAATGGTTTATATCTATTAGCGATGGATACTTCCAAGTACAACGTTTAAGGAGCTTGGCGAGAGATACTCATATGGTTATAAATTCCTTCTATATTATAATTAAGTTTCGAGTTTAATCATATTCATAATTGTAGTCTTTACCATACTCATACACGCAAGCCGACATGCCGTTATGAATTGGTTTTCTTTGATGTTCGCTTCCCGTTACGCTTCCCTGCTTCTTCCGATTGTATAAATTACTAGCTCAGCCTGCGGTTTCACCCGCGTAGCATTCAGTTTGTTTCGAAAATCTTAAAACTATGGTCGGGATAAATTTAAAAATAGTTAATTTAACGTACAACATCATTGTGCTATTGTAAGAAATAAGGTTTTTTTTTAAAGTAAACTGCAGTCTTAAATAAAATAAAACGTATTAGTTTAATAAAATTTATATAATAAAATGTTTTATTTTACATAAATTAACTTTCATAATTACTAAAATACACACAGTCCCATACTTAAAACTTGATTTACAAATATAATGCCGAGTCCGACAGTATTGTACACTGTCACCTATATCCTTTGTGAATAGAGATCCATTGTGTCTAAGGTTTATCTTATATTAAATTTACAAAATACACTTACCTAACTTACAATGTAAAGTTATTTTATGTCAAAAAGTAAGTATCCTGTTTATTTTTCAGTGTCAGATTTCGTTTTTACAAATAAGTATACTCATAAATATGACAGATTTTGTTAGTAGTATTTGTCGTTGTATGATATAATTCGATAAAATATCTATTCAAAATCACTGGCGTACCGCTTATCTATATGGAGGGTAAGCTTCTAGAGAACGCATTGACATGACATTAAAACATATTTTAAAATTTAATATTGTGTCAAGCTGTTTCTAGATTTGAAGAAAATAAAAATATTTAGTATATATATAAGTAAAATTATTTGCAGACCTGATTTGTTTTCTTTGAGAAAGGAGTATGTCCTTCCTCAAAGAAAGCTCGCTACGCCAATGATATCAAAATCTAAAATAGAACATAAATACTATCACATTTGTTTGTTTCGCGCGCTGTCTGCAGGCGAGCTAATGGATTACTCTGTATTTATGAATTCTTATTATGATTGGTTCACGTTGCGCGTGCGGCGCTGGCGTCGGCGTCGGCGCAGGCGGTTTGCGGTAAGTGTAACCTCCATTTTTATTCGGCCGAGCGTACACAACTACTGACGAGGCCTCCTCCTCATATGGATTCCCTTTGCCTTTGTATTTTGGCTGAGAAACCGAATCTTCGTATATGTGTTCGTAGGTATAGGGTTCGTAGGCTTGCTCTACGTTGGACGAGGCATATGCGTGCAAATCTCTATTGGGTTGAGGGCGTTTTACTTGTTTCCTCAACTTGCCTGCGTAGGGCGCGGGTGAAATGACCTGGAAGATGTGCATGGGCGCGTGCATCGGGAAGGCAGCTACCGCGTAAGGCTCATACTCGTCCACAAAGTTGCTAGCGTATATTGGATACGCGTTCCGCCGTCGTTGCATCACGATGTCCAGAGGCTCGTACGCGCCGGCCCATGCGCACAGAGACAGCAGCATCATCGGAATCTTTAAATAATTATTATTTACACATCACATGACAATTTAAGTATTGACATGACAATAGAATACAATATTTTTCAATATTTATTTGATTAATTACACTGCATTTAATTCATTTATTATAATTATTAGTATAATTAAATTGAGACATTTTTTTAAGACGAATGCGAACAGTAACAGTGTTTGCTACACGAGCGAAGTATTCTGCTTTGTAAGTAAATAAATACTCACTAAGTAATCCATGTCAGTGGGCAGCGCCGCCGTCTGTCACGCCGTCAGCTGAGCAACTGCGGGCTTTATTGTCGACCCATTTTACGATGACGACGAGCGCTCCTGAACGCACTCACGCGAATTATAATTATTATTTATTCGATTCGATTCAGTGACGTGTTTCCTTCCTGAAGTCAATTAATTTTCAGGGGCGGGGGGTGTTCCTAGGATTACCTGACTATTAATTAATTAAACACATTTATAATTCTCTTTAAAGTTAATATCATAATTTAAAGTAAATAATTTCTAAAAGTAATTATATGATGTTAGTATACTAATAAAAGGTATTCGAAAAATTGTCGTCTGCAGACTCTTTATTTCCTCACGAGCTTAGATTTCACCCGTAGTCTGTGCTTACCAAGTCTCGGAAGTGTAACAATCCTAACTACACAACTCCGGTATACTAAGCTGAGAATTCCTTGCCAGAAAAATGTAAAAACTATTTTGGCCCGGGTTGGCAACCCGGACTTTGCTGCAGCTGAGCTAGTCACTACATTAACGAAGCAGATATTTTTTTAAGATATCACATACAAAATATACTAAACTGAACTGTTGTTCGCCCAAATATAAGATTCACATAATCCTCCAAATGGGCCATCGTCCCTTCTGCCGCGTAACGTGATACCCATAGAACAATTATTAATTTCGAGAGCGATAGTAAATACATTTGTTAGTCACGGGCGATGGAGATTGTTTTTCATTTCCCGTTGCGTGCGATTTAACAATACATGTGACTGTTGACAACAAGACTTAACTTACTCACGCGACGCCGACCAGCTTGTGAGTAACTGTGATTTTTTATTTGTTGTTCAGTTTTATTTTGATATTTTCAAACAGAAGCCTTGCGCTTCATGTTCATTCTAAGCATTGATTTACCCATGCTGTGCTAATGCATCGTCCAACACAAACTCCGTATTGTTTCACGCGTTTTTTTTAAATGTTTTGTAATACATATATATATATATGTATTACAATCAGTTTTAGATATATATATATATATCTAAAACTGATGGAGCGAGTCGCAAAGTGAAAACGGCTATATATATGCTATGTACATACTAATATTAACATTAATATTAAAATATTTATTTTGAGGAGGATTCATTATTAGTAACAATTAATTTAAAGTTGTCATTATATTTTTAGCATTTTTTAAAGGCGGGTATTGTGTGTCCTTAAACCTTATCTATAAATACTGTGAGTTATATTTTTTGAAGTCTCAGTGACTATGAGTCTATGATTACTGACTATCTGATTTATTAACGTATAGGTATATACGGTAGAAACACTATATCTACGTCTGTACATTTGCGAAACGCGTCATCGTAAAACATTGCGCGATAAACTCGAACTGAATACAAAATTTTAATAAAATATTTTAGAGTAGAAAAGAAAATTTTAAAGACAATAATAGTGTGTATTTTAGTTCATTATATTATACATTTAGTTAATTGTGGACTCTGTATTTGGTAAATGAGAAATTTTCGTATCGACTTTGGGAATTAAGATGTTACCTCCCCAGTGCCTATAGTTACACTGACTCATTCAGATTTCAAATCAGAACAAAACAATACCATGTATTGTTGTTTGGCGGCAGAATGTATCATAAGTGGCCGCTACCTACCCACACGGGCTTGCACAAAGCACTAACACCAAGTAAATGAAAATAAAAACAAGAAATTACTTAATAAAAATATATTTATTCTTAAAACTAATTTTGGTTGTAGAAAGCCGATGTATGGCGATGTATGGCGATGTATGGCGTATTACTAGTCTGCGATGTAGGTGTTGATTCTATTTTTTATATATTCTTTTTTTCTAGTTATATTTGCATATTAAGTTCAGTCATGTTTTGGATTTGAACATACAGCGGCAAACTTTGAGCGATGGATTAAGTCTATTCGGTTCTGAGGCCTGTTCACCACCAGCCGGAGGATATCCCGTGACCGAAGTGTGGCTCCTCTACGATTTTGGAAACCTTCACGATGTGCGGTACTGATACAACTTTCGGTACAGATACTATCTTTTTAACTTCCACAACCTGTGAAATACAAAAAAATATATTTAAAGAAAATATATGTAGGTATAAGTATATATATTTTACAAATTATTATATGGTTAGGCAAGTAATGATAATATAATCACATGAATATAATATAACTTAGATAAAATGTTGTAAAATATGAAATAAGTTATTTTTAAAAAATATAACTGGTATAGATCTACAGCAGCGCGAGGATAACTATACTTAAGAACTAACCCTGGGAACTTCGACAAGTTTGTTGACAGAGACAATTCTGGCTGCGGGCGCGGCATAAATCGATTCGATATGGCCGTGGTGGTGACCCAAGTCCAGCGAGCTGTGGCCGAAAGAGTCATAGCCGAGGGAGGCGTGCCCGAGCTCGTAGCCGCCATCGAAGCCGCCGTGCAGGAATCCGCGTTTGTCGCGTTTGCCTTCGGGTGCGGCAGCAGCTGCGGCCACGAGCAGTACAACGCAAGCCTAGAATTCAGAATATTCAATTTTATTACATTAAGACTACTTAAATTTACCGTTATAAAACTTCATTAAATAGAGTATATCACTGAGGTACGGAGAAAGCGTATTAAATTATAGATTTTATTAACGATAAACCTACAGATTCACAGATGAATAAGATACCACATTTAGGTGTACTTATTCCCAATATAGCAATGATAATTTTGGAAGTTGCAATAATACCTATATTAAAATTTAAGAAAATATCAGTTTAATTACGTTCTAATTGTCAGTTGTGTGTTGAAATATTAAAACGAATAATAATATAGCGGTAGCCAGTAAACTATAATATTGTCGCTGTATTGAGTCACAGCGCTTCGACACTTCGCTGTCCAGGAAGCCGTTACTGGTTCTATTAAATTCCTCGCATAATTTATTTTGACATTAACTGCTTTTACTCACTACTTTAAATTATCTGACTGATATAAAAAAGTCAGATAATTTGAAAATGCAGTCATGTTTTAAAACCGATAATTATTACAGGGGGTTGTGATACTCACGAAAGTTTTCATTGTAATGGTAGCTCGTTTGTGATGTATTTGAGAGAAAACAGTTGACTGATGTGGTGTTCTTGTATCAACGTTTATATATATGAGGCGAGCGCGAGGTCGAGCGACGCCGGGTGCTTGCGCAAGCTGCTCCTATTACCATTGATTGTAAGGATTTGCTAGAAGCGACAACGATGGCTGCTAATAATGTATGCATTATTATTTACATTCACATAAAATATAAAAAGTACTTATAATATAACTATTTAATTGGGTATGATGTTTCAATTAAGTTACTTATATTTTTAAATATTTATTTTAAAAATACATAATGGTTAAACATAAAACAAGTTTACTGTAATGTTAAAAATACTCTCATTCTTGTCATTTCGAGATACAAGAGTATCGTAGAATTCGTAGACTTACAGATGAAGTAGATAACACGTTAAAAAATCTCATAATTGCTAGTAGGGCTAACATCACCCGGATGAACGAAGTAAGATGAACATTAAAATGCTTTCAACTAAAAGGTTGACACTGATCAAATTATTTCCCTCTCGCTTATTTTAATAAAAATATATTTTTAAATATTGTCAAAATTGCAGACATTTGTTTTTATAATAGGTCAAAAAAGTAGGAAGGTTTTATTCGAAGCGCCGCCCGGGGGGACATCTATTACTAACTTATAACGATTTGTCAGTAGAATGGACACCCTGGTTACCGGTCGAGTAGTACAGAGCTAACCTATCACAACGCCAAGTGCGCTTGGTATTGATGTATTTAATGTGTCTTTAGCAATACGTTCCTGGTTAACAAACTAAACTACCAGCAGCATTTCCAAACGACAGGGGGGGTTGTCATCAGGACAACAGTCGACCGTAAAATTCTGCCATCTTTTTTTTACTGCACCTCACAAAACTACAATTGATTCGTGTATGATCAGTAATAGTACTTATGAGATCTCAGTAAATCGAAGATAGGCATCATAATCAATTATTAGTTTACGTTAATTGTTTACACAAACGTACTTGCATATTTGCATATTATAAAATATGAGTTGATTATGTTCGAACAAAAAAATCTATAGTTCAATAAGATTAGTATTTTAATTGTAAGTAAGTATTTCTAGCGACCCGCTCCGGCTTCATACACGTACAATGTTGATAGACCTTTGTAAGGTGTACAATACTGTAGTACATCATTTTCATCTATCCCGCAGAGTTCAGCAAGCGTTTGCAATAGAAGCCGAAAAAAAATGTGTTTATTTGCTACATCACATTGGAAACCTATAAAATTATCAGTTATTCTATACTATATTATGCATGTATTATACATATAAATCTTCTCGTCAAAGTCAAAGTCAAAGTCAAAAATCTTTATTCAATATAGAAGTGTTTGCACTTGCTTATTGATTGTCAAAAATCTACCACCGGTTCGGAATTTAGCACCTCATCATTGATTGATTGATTGATTCGATCATTCAACTATTGACCGATAAAAAAACCGCATGAAAATTCTTTGCGAATCTTTAAAGAACTCAGCATACATAGGGACAGACAGAAAGCGGGAAACGACTTTGTTTTATACTATGTAGTGATGACGGCGCGCCGCGGCGGTCTCAGACGATTTCATTTTAGTTGACAAATATTTGTTTCTCAATAAATAAAAATTGAATCAATCGAAGTTCAAAGATGAAAATCATACATAATAATCGTAATCGTATTGGTTCCACGTACGATTTTTCTTAAAATTGAAAATCGGTGAGATTTTTCGATTTGATCTTGATTTTGCAGTTGACTCGTAACGATTAAGTTCCTCTCAGACAATAAAAGGTTTAACTATATATTTATAAGTAAGTCAATGCGAAAGAAGTTGCGGTAACAGGTAATAAATTTAATTATAAATTTATTCACCTCAAATTATTAATGCGCATGGTTCGGCACGAAACAAGTAAAAAAGTGAATCGTATGTAAATACGATAATTTCACTTTCGGTCGCGTCGCGTCGTCGTGGGCAGTGTGACGAGCGCGCCGTGACACATTCAATGGACACACTGCGTACGTCGTGTCTTATGTTTATCATTACGTTTTGAACTTTGTTAGTACAAAGTAAATGCCATTTGAATATTTTTATCGTATTGTATTATGGGTACTTATAAAAACTGTGCTGAAGTTGAACTGAGTCCTAGTGATAGAGCTCATTATATTCTCGATTTAATCAAGTCCGCGGTCAAACAATCTCGTGTAATTTTCACGTAACATATCACATACATTACTCTGATCCCAATGCAAGTAGCTAAAGCACTTGTGTTATGGAAAATCTGAAGTAACGACGGCACAACAAACATCCAGACCCAACATAGAAAACTAATGAAGTTTTTCTACATCATACTCAAACTATTATTAATTTTATTATTTATCTGGTAAGGCATCACCCAGTTCATATGATTTCTGTATGAATGCGCCGATTGAACAATAATGATTTGCTCGTTACATGTTTTTCTCTATTAATTTGCTGCCGATCGGAAGTTGTTGTGCGACGTCCGAGTGTGCATGTTTAAACGATTATTGGGTAATTTCGAATAAAAAACTAGTTTGAATGATTTTCAATGTTAAAAACAACACCCGCAATATCAATTAATATGTTATTTGCGTCGTATTTCGATCGGATGCCGCGTGTGTCGTAACTGCTGTTTACAATTACCGCGATCATAATTGTCATTAAACGCCGCGTTTTAATGATCCAGTTTTTGAAATGTAAGAGAAGCCGCCGCCTATAGTTGGCTAACACGACATCGGATAGTATTCGTTAACGCACTTTCAAAATAGGTTTATCAATTACAAATTACGAAATATGGTTTGAAAACAAATTATGCATAAGGATTTATGTTCTATATACAGAAGTGACTCAGTGAACACTCGCTTTATAAATTGTTGTCAATTATTGATTTACATATAGAGAGATTTTGTAACATACAATAATGCATCAATAGCCTAATCGCTATAGTATTTGCGCGAAACGAAAAATAGTTGAATTTCTCTTGTGTCTAATTGCCGTGTGTTGTGGAGAGAACACTGTTAATTCGTATCTGAGTTCACACTGAGAGTTATTACTATCTTACAAAATAGCCCTACTTTGACGCAACTTCTAAATTTAGTCACAA